>NC_134405.1:194787120-195087120 GCF_038048845.1 Mixophyes fleayi
GAGATTCTGTACTTCTGTTGAGCATGGAGGAATTAAGAGTTCCCATGTTGCTCATTTTCTCACAATCCCTTGTGTCCAAGTCTTGAAAATTTGGATAAGAAAAGTGCGAAGGTCGTGGCTTACTCTCCCCATCAATAGATGCTAGTGAGGAGAAAAATAAACATAAAACAAAAAAACACATTAGTTTGCAGAAGTTACCATCTCCCAAAGAAGACTACTAAAGACCCATATGGCTAGTACTGGGATCACAATGTCCGCATGTGCCTAGAGTTGCAAGTCTCATAACGGTTTATACACATGAGCGGTGTTACACAGATTCGGCAGCATTCTGGTCGTTTACATAACAGGATAGCATTGTTAGTGTACTTTGGGAAAGGATAGAAAATATAAATACAGTAATTACTTTCTGCCTTTGACAATCACACTTAGACTAATATTTATATGGCATTTAACACATAAAGGGAAAGGTCTACTTTCAGAGAATAGAAATAATTGGTTTGATTTGAATTTCAACAAATAAAGTATCACAATTTGAAATTTGCTATATCGGATCTGTTAAAATAAAGTGAATGAAAACCACTTCACTGACCTTATTGTAACAATAAAATGATGTACTCTTAACATGTGAATCAATATCTAAAGTGGAGCAACAGGGTAACATCATTGACGAACAGGTAAATAACAACCCAGACCATACCTGTTATATTGGACAATGCTAATGAATCCATAGAGTCACAAATGTTTTCAAGCTGTGGTTTAAGATCGTCAGACAAACATTCCAATGAGTTCTTATACCATGGCTTCTTGTCATGCTTGTAAGCAGACGCTCCATGATCCAAGTCCAACTCTTGCATTTTCCTGCTGCTTGCCGGGCCTGGATGGCTGCCATAAGCAGAGTCTCCAAGCCCATCCTGTGACTGTGTCCAGTACATATCTGTTTGATATTTTTTACTTGCCAAACACTGATTGCGACCACTTCTTTTTAAGTCACTACTGATCTTGACATTTTCTGATACCCAATGCTCGCTAGACCGATTATCTTCAGCAGGATGCTGAAAGAGTCCCTTTTCTCCAAACTTTAAAAGTAATTGAGTCATGTAGTCATCATGCTCAGCCCATTCTTCATGATCCTCTGGAGTCTCCTGCTCATCTCTTCCTTTCCAAAAGTCATTATCAAAGCTGGCACCTTGCCTTGATAAACTGAGATCATCCATCTTACGAGACAGTGTATCATCAGCATTACCAGACAGTCCTGGGAACTTGTAATTTAATGCTGGAGACAGCAATAGTGATTGCCTACACTGATCTGCAGATCTGCTGCTCTTTCCCATTCGTACACTTCTTCTGGACTCTCTAGATCTAGCAGACTGGAATGCTGAGTCAGAAGAATCGGATGCATGTACATCTTCTCCCAAA
This sequence comes from Mixophyes fleayi, assembly GCF_038048845.1. Classification (NCBI taxonomy): domain Eukaryota; kingdom Metazoa; phylum Chordata; class Amphibia; order Anura; family Limnodynastidae; genus Mixophyes; species Mixophyes fleayi. Next base: position 194,788,537 of record NC_134405.1, read on the forward strand.
CTGCAAATCTTGGAACAATAAATGCGTCCTTTCTTTGGTAGAAAAGGACATCCAAGTAGAGAAACTTTACACTGCGCACACGAAAAACAGTTTTCTGTAGCATGCCAATGTTGTCCATCATAGGTCATCTGAGCATGATCAACACCTACAAGGAAAATAAATAGTTGTAGCTAAATCTATGTTATGCCATAGCTGCACCATCCCAATACTAAAAACAGCTTGAATTTAGAGTTTTTGGAGGACTGCGGCATCTACACACCAAAAGCACTGATATACCCATCTGACACGGGCGGACACTAAACCAATTAGAAGCCCCAGCGTTGGGGCCAAGAGTGACTAGTGCAAGGTGTCGGTTTGGTTAGGTAGTATATGAAAAGGTTTTATATTAAGGGGCATTCATTGCAGTGGGCAGACTGGACAATACAGATTTAACATTATACATTACTGGTGACAGACAGATATAGGCTATACACACATTACGATTTATTTTTTGGAATGGGAGTGAGGGGTTCAAAATTCATTTTTGCAACTGCTCCATATTCCCTAGTTCTGCCACTGAAACATTCATCTTGAAAGATCTAATATTGAAAATTACTAGCATGCTTTTAGTATTCACAGTATTTTATCCCAGAGTCTTGCTTATAGTTGCACTGTAATTGAGTTTTAGATACACATAACCCAAACCATTTCCTTTTTACCTTGCATCACACATTACAATCCACTCTGCTCAGAATACAACAACAAGTTTCACAATACCTATATGCTCTCCACAGGATTCACAGTACTCTGCATAATGAGATTCAAAGCAGCCGCAGCAAAAGGGACGTCCATCTTTCATGATATATCTCTGTCCCCCAAGCACAGTTTCACACTCATAGCAACAAAAGTGTTTCATGTGCCAGTGACGCCCCTCAGCCTCTGTGCATTCGTCAGCAAATATAATCTAAGAAAACAAAAACCAGCAGCAGTCAGAAAAGAAACTCTGTGCGATCATGTCCTAATAACCCCCTTGTTGACTTGTTACATTGTTCTGAGTTATGCACATATGCTAGTTTTTGTAAGCTATAACTTAATATGTCATTTAAATGCGACATGGAGCATGGAAACCATATATTACTGCAACTAATGTGTTTCATTTGTGGGCAAATAAAAAGCAAAACCACAACACCATACTAAAAGGGGATCGGAAATCTAAAAGATTTATTATTCTATCAAAATACAGATTTTAAAATGTGGCCATTATAAAATGTATAAACTTTTACATTTTTTAACTGCTATACTGTGCAAACCACAGCATACCGAATGTTTAGAATATCTGGCACTAATAGCTACCCAGATGGAAATCTAAAGTCAGATACCAGCAACTACCTAGTCATGGAAGGACATTTAAAAAAAATAAAAAAAAAAAAAAAAAAATTACAGTTCAACAGACTTTTGCCCAGAGTTACTACATTAAAATACAATTGCAAGACTAATACCAAATAACAGCAAAGTGTTACAAATATATTAATTTACCAAAATAAGTCAGTCATATACCTCATCACAGGCTGAACATCTCGGTTTAAGTAGTTCTGCATGGTGCCTGCCACAATGTATTTTTCCATCTTGGTAGAAGTATATCAGATCGACAAGTAGTTCATTACATGTGGAGCACATGAAACATGACGGGTGCCAGCATACCCCAGGACTAGCTCTTGAAACAAAAATTGCAATTTCACCGCCATTAATCTTCTCACCGCACTATAAAAAAAAATAAAAGAAAAAAAAATTATATTATATAAAAAAAAGATGTATATATATAAAAATACATTGAAAAATAGTCTTAGTCTATACACGCTGATTGAATGTTGGCACATTTGTTGCTGTTCACATTAAAAGGAAAAAATACTACTTACGACATAAAACTAGCAAAGGAATTTAAACACCCATTTAAAATCCAAAATGAGAAGGGTTTAAATCTCTGACCATAAACTGATTCTAAACCAAGAAAAATATTGCTGATATATGTTAAGTAGATATTTAAAGAACCACTTAAGCTGGTTTTCATTATTTAAATGTGGTTTTAATAAAGTTAGCCATCTGGCTACAATTTAACACTTCTCCCATGGAGAAAATACTTTATTCGTACTAGTCTCCACATGCACGAAAGATACACACGTACACACATAGGCCATTTGGAGGGGCTACAATGTGGGTGTAAGACAAACTGTCAGCACAACTGTAAAACACTGCATAGAAGAAAAAACAAAATGAAGTGGTGGTATTGCAGCTCCAGTAAGCGCATACAAATACATGCATGGGTACAAAACCGAAAACGTAGGAATTTCAGGGGATGAAATGTGTGTTGACATCACTTTTTGTTACGCTTTCCATATGGCGAAATTTGCGTAGAAACAAAGAAAAAATAAAAAAAATTGTCCACACAAACATGAGGCGCACAGGACAACACTCAAGATACTGCCAATACCTGCTCACAGACAGCATGCATCACAGCCCTCGACAGCAGTTTAATATTCCCTCTCCCAAGAGCCTCCTTTTTGCGCTGGGTACTGAACATCATCAACTCTTTCTTCTCTTCCTCACTTAACGACTGGCAATATCGCACCTATGGAAACAAGACGTTTAGGTCAATACTTGGCATTTGTAGACTTAGGCCTTATTTTGACACTTGACTAACACATTCTACAGGTCAGTAAATAAACTATATTGCTTTTCTACAAAGACACATTGCAGAAAAACCGAATAGGTCATATAGCTTTAACAAAAATAGTACAATTAAAGTTAAGTAAGTAAATACATTAACAGTTTAACATTCTTTGAAAGAAGGCGCAAAACAAAAACCACTATTCCGGAAACAACCCTGTAAACTAGAAAAATCTGCAAACTGTAAAATAGTGTAAATACAAAAATTCTTACAATGGTTGCTGGACAGGAAACAATGGACCAGAAGCATAAAAAATTTACTACAAATAACATGTGTGAGCTTCTTTACAAAACTTCTGAGATGTGTTTTCTTGCTAATTTGTTATGAATGGAACAAGATACCATGTACACGTGTGTATGTCTATATGTACATGTTCATCTTTACACCAGGAAAATGCAACCTTACCTCATTATCATGAGGGGGTAACTGGTACAGAAGTTGTTTAATCCTATACTTTTCACCCACACTGTTAACATAGGGAACCTTTTCCTCTGGTAGACATGCAAAATATAGTTGAACCTGCAAAACAGTAAAAAAAAATTACAATTGTGGCAGTCTAAGGATATATCCTTTATACATCTACAATACAAGGTGAAATGGCCAAGAGAAATCAAAGATTGCAACGTTAGATATAAGGCAGCTTAGGGCTCATGTGATAAGTGTGACATAAGCCCACTCAGCACAAGCAGATGATAGGCAGTTTGCACCCAGCTGTTGAATTGCTTTCTGGAATGCAAGTTGCAGTAACTATTAGGGGGCATCATAAATTATGCACATTAAATGTGGCTATTATAGCCACCTCCTCCAAAACTAGTCAACAAGTCCATGGAAACTCCAACATTACTTTCTACACTTACTTTACATAACGTGAAAAGCCATCTAGAAAACAGCCCCTATAAACAGGTTTAATTTGCTTCTTGAATTTTACACTTTGGTGAGACAAAAGCTGCTTTGTCAGCTCCTGCTGGTAGGGTTCATCCCAAGCCACGGTTTTCATTGCTTCCATCTGAGCTTTTTCAGAGGACCTTAAGTCAACTTCATAGGAGGGGTCAAATGTAAACATGTTTTAGCCAGATGCCAGCTACTACTTTAAAGAGCCATAGGTTAACCGTTCACCCTATTCCAAAAATGATATGTTATATAAGCTTATGTCCCTTACCTATTGCACCTTTAATGTTTTGACAGCGTTTAAAAAGGTAACAGTCTTGGTTTTCAAGCAATACTTTCATTTTATGTTGCCAACTTTTTACCCACTATCTGCAAGAATTATAAATGACTGAAAAACTAAACACCCACTACCACAAGTGATGGCAAAATAAGGGTTGTTTGGGTTTCTTTGTTGCATTTTAGAGTTGTTTAGATGGTCTAATATAGTCCAGTATCTATTTACAGTCTAATACAGAGATGGCTGTATAAGTAAATGATAATACATGTAAACTAACCTTTTTCATTCTTTAAACTCATTTATGGACTTTTAGACTTTTTTTTGTTCTAACACATCTGTTTGTACCACTTTACATACTGCTTATAAACATGGAGATGCCAAGTACTGTTCTTTAGTTGATAATGACAAAGACTTTCCAGGACTATAAAGTGCTACAGAATCTGTTATTGTTAATATTAAACATGTATTTCTACAGCGCCAGCATATTCCATATCACTTTGCAACTGGTAATGCAGAATAAAAGTACAATAATAAAATCGGTCCTAAAGCTGTTAATGTGCCCTTACCTGCTCAGGACGAAGACCAGGTGGCACCCAAGTGTACTCCTCCATAGCACAACCAGAGTCATCATCTGATGTGGAGCTTCGCTGACACCCATAAGTGAGCTTGCTGACTTTTTGCTCCATCGCCGCAGGCAGATACAGGAATGCTGTAGTCAGGCTGTTTTAAATCATTAATTGTTCTAGGAAAAAGGACAAAGACATTATGTTGATTTAAATCTGAAAATGCCATCCCCAGGTACCTTTTTTTTTTTACCATGTAAAAATGATAAGCACAACAGTATATAATTATATATTTTATTTTATTTTTTTTAAAGATACATACAGCAATTTCTTATGCTACAAGATGAGAATGTGAAATGAATAGATGTCATTGTATATACCAAAAGCCTGTTCCTCAGATGTCACCTCTGAAGAAGGGACCTCAATGGTCTGGAAAGCTCATTTACAACAACAATGAATCATTTTCACATAGGTTCATGGGTGGGAAATTGTTCATTTACAACATCAATGAGTAATTCTCACACAAGTTCATGGAAGGGATTTTTTTACAAGTCAAAGAAAAAAAGGCATTAAAAATATCAATATAAAGTCTGTCAAAATAACATGCAGAAAATGTATTGATTCATTAATATTCAATAAATAGAATGTTACTTCCTATTTAGTTTATAGAGCACAAATTACCACTAACGTTAAAAACATATGATTTCACAAGTACCCTCCAAGAGCTGGAAAGAAACATTTCACATTCCCAAAATCATAATAAATGGGGGTGAGAGACCACACAAAAACAAAGGAAGCTACAGTTTCTCTCTATAGGGATGATGACCTTTTGGCCCCGGGTAATACTGATGTACAGTATTGCTCCTTCCACTACTAAACAGTTAAACAAACTTCGTTTCAAACAGGTGTAGCTCAGCCACTCGCACCAGCCAACTGTTCACAAGTATTCTATCCAAACCACTTTGGATGCCTTTAATTGCATTTACATTGCACATGGTAATCCAGCGGTATGTACTGCCTATTCCAAAGATGCATACTTATATTCCAATGTATGACAAAGTACCAATTATATAGCATATTCTATTACATGAATATGGTGGGTGCATTGTAAATAAGCTAAAAAGGCAGAAATAATTCCCTAGTACACTATTGTTTGCTTAGTTATTAGGAGTTATACATTAAATCAGAGAAGTGACCAGTTAGATGAACATTATAAGGGGAAGTACCATAAAGATTATATTTATGGTCCACAATAAAGGCAACTGCCCGAACAAACCAAAGATGGTAACCTAGTAAGAAATTCTCACGCACATCATCTCACTACACAAGCTGAAAAGCATCACAAAAAAGAACGACACAAAAATTATTAGATGTATAGCCGCACATTGGTCACAATAATATAATGCCACAAGAATGTGGCATTATATTATAAAATTATATATATATATATATTTTTTATTGAAAAGATTTTTCCAAACAACAACTGTATCGGTGAACAGAGGGTATGAAACCTTTCTATATGATATTATGTTTTTGTTTTTTTTAACTAAGCCAATTCAGATTTGTGTGCAGAAATCCAACGGTGGAGACATCACCTTGGCAAAGGCAGTAAGGCTCAACTGTGTAACAGTCTCAGGCGTAGAAGTAGTTACAAAGAAGGTCTTATCCATCTGAAACATGATGGTTTAACCAGACTGAAATATTAGCATCTGCATACAGTACAGACACTGTGATACTTGTATAATGGCAGAGTTGTCTCCACAGCTGCCCCTACATCTAGAAGACTTCCCCACACATTCATGATGCAACAAGCATATTCAAATTATTATACAGACGAGTGAAAAGGGGGTTCTTTAGGAAAACATTTGGTACTTTGGTAGCTCAACAGCATATTTATTTTATCGAATGTTATTACAACCATGGGATGTAAAATATACCAGGAATAGTAATTGAATTTAATGTCTAAGCTGTTAACAAGGTTTAATTCTATTATATTGCAAAAACAAAAAAACTTCTCCATAGCAGATGTCACAAGAAAAAACAAACAAACATACTGACGTGCTTATAAACATGGACCTTATGATATTATCCATGTATACATATTGTTTGTGAAGAATCATTGTTTTGTTTAATATAATTCAATGTTTTCAAAAAGAAGAGCTTAAAAAATTTCCTCCACAAACGAGTAACATAGCATTCAGTCAATACTTATTGTAAGCTTTGGCAGCATTATATTGACATGATCAAGTTTAGGTTGTGATTTATGCAACCAACCCATAGTATTCTAATTGAGAGCTGTTACAGTTACACTATACATGTGATTTATCATTCCTGAGAGTTGGTCTCAATGGTGAGCATCAGACAGTGTGTGAAATGCAACATTTTATCCTATTGTGATCCTATTGAAATAGGGATAGGCTTCAATGGAGATTTGTAGTGTCATGATCTCAAGAGATTAATCTCATAACAAAGATTGCACACTTTCAGTGGCGCACGCAGGGGGGGGGGTTCTGGTTCCCCAGAAACCCCTCCCCTCCGGGAACCAACGGTACTCCACAGCAGCCGCGCCACTGTCAAAGAAGCGTCCGCGGCAGTGCTGTATTGTAGTATAATACAGCACTGCCGCGGATGCTTCTTGACAGCGCCGCGGCTGCTGTAGAATTCAGCCTCGCTGAAATGGAGCTCAGCAGCTCTCTCTCGCTCTATTTTTTTTTTTCCGGGGGGGAGGGGGGCGCGGAAACCCCCCCCTTCTAAATCCTGCGTTCGCCTCTGACTTTGTAACTTATTGTTTCTTTTGGGCTGTGCTATACAATTTTTAGTTGCTTTCTCTCCATCAATTGTGCATTGCCACAATGTTTTCGCCTCCAATGAACATCAGGCGATTAATCTCCTCCATTGAGTTTAATAGAACAAGCCATTAATCGCCAATTTAGTAGAGCTTTTTGTCAATTCTAAGCAGGAAATGCTCATTGAAATAAAAAAACTGTTTTCTCCCCCTTTGGGAGATTAAAGTCTCACTCTGTTTCTTAAGCGATTTAAATAATAATCTCATTAAATTTAAAGTCAATCCCCCATACTTGTTCGGTCCTCATTTCTTTATTATTCTCCCCTCCCTCAATTTGCTTTTATTCTTGAACATTTATAATTTCCAACCACATTTTGTTTTTTTAAGTGTCAATGAATTCTATGGGGGTTAATACAGAGCGGAAACATTTACGCTCTTAGACAGTCTATTAAATGAACAAGTAAGCCATATTTTTACATATTTAAAATTTCCCTTGAAAGTAATACACCCACCAATCTGCTGAACAGATCTGAGTGCTGAAGCAGTTGTACAAGGGAATGCTTTTACAGTTGTATACATTCTTCAAAGGAAGTGGTAAATTGCTGGTCATGTCAGTAGTGAGCATGTAGAAACCAGCTCAGCAGCTGAAATAACTAATCCTGATAGAACCATTCTAATGCAGGGACAGCGATTTAAAAATAAAATGTTGCTTTGTGCAATGTATGCCATCATATTCCGAATGCCAGTTATCGTCGAATACAACTACTGGTTAATCTTCAAGTTTTTTATTGGAGGAGAAAGAAATATTCTGTAGCGGGATATCATTATTATGCTGGAGGTGGATACCATTTTCTTTACCCAAACATGAAGGGCTCGTCCCATCTATATTCAATTCTAATACAACCATGAACTTAGACAACATATATAACCAACAAAGTAGTCAAGGAAGGACACAAAATTCAGCCTGGGTAAAAAATGCAATAGCTAAAAATTATTGTTCAAAACTTTGTTAAAAAAGTACACATTTTCATTGCCAACGACTATTAAAGAAACCCTGTGTAAACTGTTGAGGCATATAACATTATAAAATTAGCACTGGATTTGCTTATATAGAGTTAATATGAAACCCTGAGAAATCCTGCTAAAACAAACTGGCACTAGTGAAAACTGTCAGTGACAAAGAACATAAAATAGCGCAACTAGGCAGAGGCTGAACCATTTAATACATTGAGTCTTCTGCGATGATCAGAATCTGCCAGGAAATGGGGGTGGACTGGCAATTGCAAACAGTAAGAACTTTTGACTTTAAGTGCAAAAATAATGAGTCCAAGCCCACTGCTATGCAAGCAGGAGAGTTTAATAGACCTAATCATTATACACTTAGAGAAGTGACCACTATAACAGACTAGAATAGCTTACAACTATAAGTGGTTTTCCCATTCGTCTTTGCTATGTGCATTGTGTTATGTGCATGCAGTAAGCGACAAGGTCAGCAACAATGGGAGTACCAGTGTTTAATGAGAACAGGGCCATTTGGTTAACATGCTGGGAATTTATGCTATTAAAAAAGTGTGTGGTAATACAGAACATAAGTGTATAGTCCTCTTTTATTAACACTTCTCTCTAGTCTGCCATTATGTTCCAACACAGTAATACTCTGAGTGTTAAGCTATATTAAAAAAACAAAACAAAAAAATAAAAACAAACTCCAGGTGGGAATGTTCTCTAATCACAGTTTAGTGAATCTCAACATTTTGAAAGACAGATGTCCAAAACAAAAGGATGAAACAGAACAACATGACATGTAACAAGCAATATAACACCAGGGCATTTCAGTTACAACCATATCCATCTAATCAGTGCATATTTAATTTACATCTAGACCTCTTGGCAATTGGAAACTGGCTCTAATAACGGAGTTGTTTCTCTATATTTCCACTTCAAAAGACTATAAAATTCTTATGGTGGGGAATAGGTGGAGCTAGAGGGAGATTGATTAGAAACCACCACAAGTACTTAGTCTAGTCAACAATAAAGTTTCAGTAGCCATCATTCCCTGGTTTCTGGGATTTGTCCTGCCCTGACCTCTAGGAAACAGCAAGCTGACTATTGCAATGTACACAGATATTTACATCTCACACTGTCACCTGCTGGACTGAACAACACTTTTGTCTTTTATATTACACTGAAACAGATTTCCAGGGGGGATGAGGAGGGGTCTTACAGAGTTTAAAATGTTATACAAAAGTAGATGAGAAAAATACTCCACTTTCTCTAAATTGCCACACTGAAAAATCCATACCATAGCTAGAGAGGCTTTATGTGCTAATCTAGTATTAAATAGCATAAAACTAACATGACATCTACCATTAACCTTTAAAAACATTCTTTTGTGCAACCAGGTTAAACAGAGGCATGTACAACAAAATAAAGAATTCCCCTGACTACATTGCCGAGAAGGAAAAGAAGCATGGTCATGAAATTTAAAGCTTACCCAGACCACCTGCAGATCAGACAGGCCAGATAACAAGACCTACACATACAACACACAAATGCATCGTTTGTTCCATAAAGGGGATCAAATTTGGGGGCATCTTGTATGTCATCTAGAACAGATGCACACTGAGCAGCCTGGGCAGACCTGACCCCTCTTAACTTACAGTTAAGATAGCTGTGGCATTAACATCCAATTAACCTCACTTATATAAGAGACTTTAGATTAAGTGTCTGCACTGAACTACAGGTAATATGCATTCTAGCATTATTGCAACAGCCAGGTGCAAAAGATGAGGCTTTGAACTAAAAAAAACAAACGAGGCGCGACATTTCCAATTTTCTTCATTGAATGATCACATTATCTACATCAATGTCAAGGGCTACACTCTAAAAACTTTGTACATAAAGCCTTAAAAATAAAAAAACACATACAATTATAGAATAAAGAAAAACCCCAAAACACCCCCCTTGACCCACCCCACACAAAAAACAATATTTCCAAACATTAATTAAAAAGTAATTGGATCTAGATATTACACTCACCTTTTAAGTGGCGACACAAATATTTCTGCTGTATCAGATAAGTCCTTAGGAGAAGTTTCACTAGGCAGCTATAAACATTCCAGGATATGACTCCTCTTAGTTTGTTTCCATCCTCTCCAAGTGAGCACTGAAAACCAGACCCCTACCTGTACTTAAAAGGGCCAGCCCCTCTATTTATTCATACTGTCACTAGCCCAGCCCCCCATTCATCACTTTGCTTACACAGAATTCCAACAACAGTGAAGTCAGATGGCCACCAGCAATCCCAACTTCCTTTACCTAAAGCCCATACATATAAACTTTGCCCACTCCTCTATGCTTCAAAAGAAAAAAAGGAAAACCTTCCATTGACTGCTCTTCAAAACACACCAGGAGGCTCTCTATATAAACAGCCGTGCATGTGAGCAAAACATTCCTGCCTGACAATGTGGAAACAAATCCCAACTCTGCACAGTATGTACAACTAATTTGGGGCATTGATCAGAGTTTTGCCCTCTACCATTAGTTATGATTTTTGTACAAAATACCATCTGTACACACACACACACACACACACACACACACACACACACGTGAAGACAAATAAAATGAAAACTATTTTGAATCCATATTCTTCAGAAAACAGAAAAATAAAATGACACACTGAACTGATAGAAAAGCTAATCACTTTATTCTCTTTGCTCAATAATAATTATCCTTTGTGTTAAAGAACCCCAGGCTATAGATTTAGTTTACTCATCGTAATCCCTTTGAATTCCTTCAAACACTGTTATCACTGTCTCATCTCCCTAGTGGATTAAGTAGATAGAAATATAGATATGGTTAGCAAGATTGTATCTTTCATATACACAACATGTAATGCTAGTTTGCTGTGCTGCTCTATATAGAGAACCATGCTGGGTAACATGAACTCTCAATACACCTACAACAGGGATAATAGCAAGTATGAGTGGCTATTTGTGCCACAATACATTAAAATCATTGGAACTCCCTTATGTAGGAAGTTCCAATGCGTTTTGCATTGTAAATGGATTAGAATGAAGCACAGGCATACAATGGCCAAATGAAAGGCTACCAAGAAGGCTAGAATTGTTTTCGGTTTTCATTAGACAAAATCCATGCATTGATCTGTTAAGGAATGAGTGACGTGGTACTTTGATAAAATCTGGGTCGGTTTAGGAGGTATTCGTACAGATCAGTGAGAAGGAAAGCATTTGCAAGAATTAGCCATATTGTTATTATAAGTGTAGCGCTATAACAAGTGGCTGTAATTACACCTCAAAAGAAAACAGTGACCAATAGTGATCAAAGTCTGCTACTGTACCAGAAAGCTACATGTCAGCAAGTATAATGGTGTTTAAGCAAATCAACAATTCTTTATGTATTTACCAACCATTATACGAGGAGAACATATCAAACAGCACTTTACAGAAAAATATAGGGAGACTTCAGCAGCACAGTGCAAATTATACAGATAATATATGGGGCCAATGTTTAATCAGGTAACATGTGCTAACCTCTGAAACAGGGAGTCTCTAGAGTTTACAGAAAATAGGACCACAAATGGCTACAATTGGCCCAAAATCTCTGCCAAACCCAACACATATTTACACTGATTTTGGTTGAGGTTACAAAAAGTAGAAATGGCCTCACACTCTAAGAGTCTTCAGTCATCGCCTTTCCACCCAATCAGAATATGAACTACATAAGGACCATAGTCTACTGCATGATCTGCCTTTATCTGGTATTTAACAAATGTTTACACTTTACATTTGCAGAATAAAAACAATTGACACAATATAAACATATAAAACATAAACAGAATAAAGGCAAGTCTTGAAACAGTTTTTGAAGATTTCTAGAATGGGGACCTCTTGGCTTGTGCAATGCAGAGAGTTCCAAAGAGCAAGAGCTGCAAAGCTAAAAGCTCTGTCCGTATATGAAGTATGGAAAATTGTAGGTGCTGCGAGTATTCCTTCATCAGCTGTGCAAAGTGAGTAAGTGGAAATCTAGGGAAGCAGATTCTGATTCCCTAGATTTCCACTTAAAGTATCCAAGACACTGTTTATATAGTGCTATGAATGTCAAGAAGTCAGTCTTGAAACAGGTTTGCCATACAATACAATAATACAGGCAGCCAGCGAAGAGAACGGAGAACAGGTGTTATGTGGCAGGAACAACGGGGCTGGAAGCTGCATTTTGTACCAGCTGAAATAGTGGAATTCTTTTTCTGGGAGACCCAGGTAGAGTGCATTACAGAAGGCCAAGTGTGAGGACACAAATGCACAAGGGTAGGAAGAGTAACAAACACAAAACTACAGCGGACCGTGCAGCACTACAATCACAAAAATGTTACTGTTTGCATTTTTAATGTGCTGATAGCATCTGGTATAGCTTCAGTGGACTTTGCAACACTACAGTTCCCATCATGTCACCTTTACATTATTTAAAGAAAAGTGCCAGTGTTTAGTTGGCAGCTATGTAATTGTCTCTCTAGATCATAGCTGCCAACTAAACCCTGGCACTTTTCTTTAAATAATGTAAAGGTGACATGATGGGAACTGTAGTGTTGCAAAGTCCACTGAAGCTATACCAGATGCGATATGCTCAGATGTACTGGCTCAGCAGCAAAGTGTCACTGGAAATTATTTTCAGATGTTGGCAGCTATGCCTAACACACGTGGAATGTTGCTTTTTTTTCTAAAATAATATTGGGGGGGGGGGGGGGGGGGGGGTGTTTTGTAAAACGAAGCAAAAAAAAAATAAAAAAAAAAAGTTACGATAATGAGATTATACCATATAGTGTAAAATTACAATAAATTTACTTAGAGAAAAAAAATAAAAATAAAGTGATAAATTGATGGTCTATTGTTTCATATATTGAGATAAGATGGTGCTTTGTCTCAGAGGCATGGTTATTGTCAAGGGGTATAGATAACCCCATTTTCTGTGTCTCTGGCAGGTCTTTGTCTTGCTGGCTGTGTTGTGTTAGGCCTTTGTAACATAAATTGTATTGTAATTACTATACCACTAATTGTATATATTTCAATATCAGCTTATCAATATGTGTTTTTTTACATGTACTCTACACTTTGAAAGTCACTAGTAACAAAGACAACAAAAGGAGTTCCTTTATACAAATAAAACCTTCCATTGACTACAATTTGGCTGTTACTTTGAAAATTAAATAATATATATATATATATATATATATATATATATATATATATATATATATATATATATATATATATATATATATATATACACACACACACACACACACACACACACACACACACACTATATATATATATATATATATATATATATATATATATATATACACACACATATATACACACACATATACATATATACACCAGTTCGATATAAATTATATATCAATAAAGGGTTTATACATAGGCATTATTTTTATATGTGTTTTAACTCTGCAGACACTGCTTGTAGACCTGGCGATCGTCAATGTTTCCATTACATGGAAAAACGTAGAGAAAATAGATTTTCTCTACAGGGCAACTTTTGCTCATGTGTCTTTTATGGAAACTTCATAAAAAATCCTGGGAAAATAAACTTTGCTAACGAGATGGATTTATGTTTCTTTTACACATGTGTTTTTGTTTTTTTCTTTAAACTTCTATCAGATGGTTCCATTAGTAGCACCCATAGAGAGTGCATGTCTAGCAATCACAATCAGAAAGTAAATTCATTATAGAAAAACTCAATAAATGTTTCTATCACCATCTTAAATGGATCAAGGTTCAAAGAACGTAAGTGTTTTACACCTGCAGTTATGATAAGATTTTTCTCATTTACAATGAATGGGCACATTATGTCCAGGATCGTCTATGATTAGGGATATAGAGAATGTTTACTTTCGTGGCAAGCCATGAAGGGTAATGATTGAGAGCCATTCCTTCTGCAGACTTCCCGCACTGGCTGTTCTGGACATAAATCAACAACACAGTAGGACTTTGCTGGTGGTTTCTAGCATCCAGTCATTTACAGTGCTCAGCCTTGTAAAATCAAATGTGGCTTGAATAATCTAGGCAAAAAACACATCACAAAACACTTAGCATGGCTGAAACGGTGACATGCATATGTATGTAAACTTTTATAGGAACAGAGATTATTGAGGCATTTCCTACATTCGCTTTATACAAGGGGTCTATGTATCTCACACCGAGACCCATACCACAAACAGAATACTAACCATCTATTATAAAGTGTTCCAGTTTACCCATGGTTAGGTTATATCAGACACAAGAAAATTAACAGAAGTAGTAATTGTGCCACCTCAAGCCCATGGGCCCTGGAAATGAAAAGCTGTGAAATTTAAATACACATCAAATCACATCATTTACCCAGTCAGATCTCCCCCCCCCCCCCAAAAAAAAAAAACCAACAAACCCTTAAACAACTATTTGTCTAGTACTTCCTACATGCACTGCAATATTACCAGAGACATCACTCAGTCTAGCCCCAAAACAAGCTCTACACCTGACAATGATTTGATTATTAAAACCTACCAACAGCACACATTTTCGCATAACAGTCCCGATTTGCAGGCCCCATAAAGAACATGGCCTATTGGAAATGGGCATGACTTCGCAGAAGTATGGGCATGGTTGGGAAACCAGGTCTGGGCTTGAGAGGACTGGCATGGGACACTTTTTTGTTATAATTTTGTTTCATCAAAATGTTGTGAGGTGGATGGATCGGGCTTGTCCAATTTGACCACTCAAGTCTGGTACCAAAGTTAATAGTGATCCTGTCAAGTCCTGTCCAGGTCAGTTTGTGGCCAGCTTTAAAATTTCCTAAGCTTGGGTTGTTGTCGTGCCATCACCACCAACTAAAGGTAGCCTGAAATGATAGCTTTATGGTTTCTTAATACTAACCATCATCCATTATAATACATCTAAATCGTAATTTTATTGTTCTTGCCAATGTGACAACATGCAGTGAGCCTATAAATTGATTGAGCAACTTCCACTTCTGTATTGTTTGCTTGAGAGGCATGTTGGTATCAGTAGCTGATGGGAAGTGCTGGTGCTGTATTGTCATTTGGAGGCTTCTGGGGTACCTCTTGGTAAGTTAGCTCTCAATTTAAGAACACATATGTATGGTCAAAATATATGGGATCCTCGCTGTTTAGAGTTAGGACCACCCCATTAGCAAAAGCGCCATGGAGTGGCGGGTGGCTTAACATACATTTGTAAATGTGTGCAACTAAGACTTTTGCATTTTTATGTACAAGTAGAAATGGCAGCTCCTTTGCTGTCTGTAGCAGTGTGCTGGGGGATTTTCTCTGTGTTTGTTTCTTTCAGGATAACCCCACCCTTTGAAGCACCTGCTATGAGCCTATAAATTGATTGAGCAACTTCCACTTCTGTATAACATACAGTGAACAACTGCTAAATGTTTTGTGATTTCATATATTTATTTAACCTTTAATTACAATAGATTAACAATGCTAGCTTTTGCATTTTTGCATTGTTCTTTAATCAGTCGCTGCAATGTATTTAAACCCTTTACTGCAGAGTCCCAATTGATCTTAGCGGGGCATGGAGTTCCGGGAAAAAGGAAACACTCATCTGTCACTCGGCATCAAATAAGTCAATATTACCTTCCTGAAATGTCTACTTTATCAGAAAAAAAAACCAAACACTTTTTTTTGGGCTTTTTGTGTAGATTATATTTACCATGTCATGTATATTTAAGAAATGTAATACCTTCTGAAACAAAACAAAAAAATAAAATATAATTTGTGTGGGTACTGCACAGAAAAATTACCAACATTGTATTTGTATCGCAAGACCCCATTTGCCCGGCAGGTTTGTATTTGCATGTTCCCAAAATGAACACAAAAGTCGAGGCACCTCATTGAGATAATTCCTGGAAAAGCAATAAAGCTTTTCCATGTGACATTTTATCTCAAAGTAAAACACATATCTGAACTAAGGAATCTCCAATAGACTACCTTTCAATTATTCCAATATATAGTTGTACAAACCAAATCACAACTGTGCCAATAACATTATATTTAAAAGGGGCATTATATTAAAATATTACTTCTCTTAAACATTATTTATGTCCAGTAGCACAATTTCCAAGCTGGAGAGACATTTAATCACAATTTATGGATCTGAAATGCATTCTACAATGCTTCCATTGTTTAACCACTTGAGGAGCTGTTATTTTAGCGCTGTTGCGCAAACAGCATGGTTGATCCCATCAATGTTACCAAGTGGAACGACTAGGAAAAGCAATATTCTTTGAGCACAACAATTTATGTCCACATATTTCACAGACTCAAAAAAAAAAAAAAAATTCCCTTTCAAGAGAATCCATCTTGAAAACTGTAGACTGTAGACAAACCATGTATTAAAACAAGCATTTTCTGTAAGGTGTATTAAAGAAAGGGCTGTAAGGTCATTTAGGGTGTCTTCTGTCTCAAGACTTAAGAGCCAAATTGGGACTTTGCACCGATTAATCCAGCAAAATAACAAAATATAAGTAGGGACTCAGACCTGAATTACCAGGTGGGAGGATAATGATCAGACAGGGGTGAGGTACAGACCTCTAAAAGAGGGTCTAATTTACAATACCTGTTTAAACAACTTCCAGTATCTGTTGTACAGTCCGGCCTTTTACTAGTGTACTAAACCGATGTAATCCACAGTGATTCTTTTGAAAAAAACAGTGAGTAAATGACGAAGAGGAACAGAAGCAAACAGATGTGAGTTTTTGTTTGTGCTATTATTTATAGTTTGTGTGGTAAATATACACAAGGCTTTCTGTCCAAACAAGTAAAAAGAGGTCATCTAACAATGCTTCACACCTGGTGCTTATCTGGAACACAGCGATTCTCCAAATCTCAATACCAACTTTTACAATTGCTAAACTCATGTTTCACAGGTACATGACTCAAAGCGCTGCTCAATGGTTCTATTGCATTATAAACACTACATTACAGAAATGTATTTGATCAGTGACCTTGTTCAGCAACAATAAATATATATCACTTGCCAATATACATAAGATACTGTACCACCTGGCCTGGAAATACAAAATTCAACCTTAAAATCTCTACAAGTTGCCTTCAGGTCACACATGACAAATAAATTAAAAGAAATATCATAAAGAAACTAGATTTTCAAGTCTTATCAGTTTGTTTTGCATCATTAAATTTCAACTTGTGTCTACGATAATTATTCTTGATGAGGTCACATTTCAAAACAGGTCTCATCAGTTCATGGGGAACATAAAACATGCTACTACAATGAGACTACAAAGCATCTATTTAATGAAGACCTTTGAAACTAGGTGTAGGTTATACATGGAAATTGCCTTGCAGTTCTCCGCTTTCATTTGACTGTTGCCGGAATTAACTATACCATAGAGTGCTGTTCTTGATGTGGACAGACAGAGGCTTAACCACAAACCAGACACCGTCCAAATCATTGTAATGAATACCAAAGCACACCTCCCAGAAAGGCTGTTCAGAATGAAGGTAACAACATAGACACATTTGACTGGTGACTAATGTTTGGCTGGTACAGTATTATCTCTAAACAAAACTAGTCCTACATATGTAAAATAGAAATAAAATCTTTCTAGAAAAACATTACACCTACAAAAACAAAACCCAAAACACATAAACCAACAAATATCCACGTTGGCTTACATTGTATAGAAGGATGTAAAAGTAGTAAAACAAACAGTACTTCAGGGTATGTATTTTTATGCCCAATAAGTCGACACACATATTCAACAAACACACCTAAAATGCTTTTGAAATGCAAAGCTACTCAAAAACAGCCCTTAAGCTGGAGCCAGCTATATATTAGAATAGCTTTTCTTAACTTTTTATACATGTACCCCAGGGACTCAGACAGATCCAGTGAGTACAACTGTAGTAGTGAGAAAGTATATATATTAATTATTGCTATGAAAGTTAACTTCTTGTCAAGGATGATCAGCTGAATAGGACAGAAGTCCCATAGCAAAATTTTGCTAGGGGTCAAGTGTACTGCCCAATGGTGAAAAACTCATACACATGGAGCTGTGACAGGGAAGACGGCTCCCCTCAGCTCATAGCAGCTGCCCCTCTGCATCTATAATGGCTACACCCATGAACGGTATTATCCCTTCAAAATAATGGTAGCCCAGTGGCCTGGTGGTTAGCACTCCTGCCTCACAGCACTGGGGTCATGAGTTCGATTCCCGACCATGGTCTTATCTGTGTGGAGTTTGTATGCTCTCCCTGTGTTTGCGTGGGTTTCCTCCGGGTGCTCCGGTTTCCTCCCACACTCCAAAAAAAAACATACTGGTAGGTTAATTGGCTGCTATCAAAATTGACCCTAGTCTCTCCCTTTCTTTCGATCTGTCTGTGTGTGTATGTATGTTAGGGAATTTAGATTGTAAGCTCCAATGGGGCAGGAACTGATGTGAATGAGTTCTCTGTACAGCGCTGCGGAATTAGTGGCGCTATATAAATAAATGATGATGTTGATGGTATAGCCACAAACATACCACCAATTCCCATTAACATCTAATCGGCTTCTGTCAGGTACTGGTCTGGGCACACAACAAATTCTATCTAACAGTAACTGCATCTGGCCATGTATATGGTAATCTTCCAATCACATTAATAGTGCATTTTAGATATGGCTTTGCGGTATTTCAGATTTGACCACAGACATAAATGTGCCAATCTAACAGCTCTTGCTGGCCGGCTGGTGTATGGCCAGTTCCAATATTTTGTATACATTGAAAATATTAAGGAGATCACTACAGAATACTAGTCTGGCTACCCAACTTACCATGAAAGTACCGCTATTGAATAATAAAATTCAGCCATTTCGGGTAAACAACAAAAAAAAGTGCCACTTATTAGCATTTTTTGCTGCCTTCCAGGTTTCCTTCCTCTCTTGGAAGTATCACCTTTGTACAAAAGATCCATGTAGGAGGATGCATTGTATGGACTCAGCAGTAAGATGTGAAATCAGTACATAAAATGACACGTTGGTCTACTTTGGAATTTCTCTCCTATTTGCAGAGAGGGTGATTTAGATTAAAAGCAGGTGGATGTGTAACCGGGATAACAGGGCTTATCAGCTCATGTTACTCATCTTTACATTTGTAAAATAAACTGTCACCTTCAAGTAGCATAACAATAGTCCAGTCTTTAGGCACTTCACACAACCCAGACATTACAGGTCCCCTCACTTATATCACTTCCCTTTTACTTCAAGTCATGTCTCAACTTGTCTACTCACTGCTATTTGCTTCTATATAAAAATAAAGACAAAGTAGAAAGATGGGCTCAATTTTATTAACCAGCACATACATTCATTAATATCACCATGCTTCTCAGTGTGAGTCCAAATAACCCTGTTCTTCATTCCTCCCAAACAGTCTCAACCCAACTTTTTGGTGTGAAGCATAGATCTCTGTTCAGTTAAACTTCTCCATTACATCCCAAAACAGTCTGTCTGGCTCAGGTTCAGAAGATCTTTTGTCCCAAATATTTAGTGTGTTCAGTACTATATGTTTTATCGGAGTATAGTAAGCTGTGATTTTTTGTTTCTATTCCAAAGTTTGCTAAGGTAAATCCGCTAATCTAAGGGGCCGTTTCAATTCGGCCACGTTATTCTAGGATTAATGTGACACTAGTATTACCACTTTTAATACGGTAATTTTAACCCAGATTTTTGCTAGCGGCCCTGAGGGCTGCGAGCAAAAATCAGTGTTAAAATTACCGTACTAACGATAATAGTGTGCAGGTCACGCTATTCCTACAATAATGCGGCCAAATTGATCGACCAATTGATTTGGCCATCCAAAACATTGGGAAGTACATAAGCTTTACAAGTCATGATTCATGGTCCAAAAGGATCAACTCGACTAGTTTGTGACAATGCTTATATGCCTACAGCAAACGTGCATGTCTATTGATCAAATTGAAAATAAAACAAACAAACTTACCCCCTCCCCCTAAATTTATGTGTACGGAGAGTAGTTAATAATTCAACCAAGCACACACATATATATTAAAGTTTGTATGTTCGGGTTTACTCAAAGTGCTCTGGTTTCCTCACAAAGTGCAAAATAATATATTGATAGCTTAACTAGAGCAAGGACTGATATGAAGGATTAAACATTCTCTGGAAAGGTTTTGCGTAAAATGGTGGTGTAATATAAATATAAAAGGACTACAACTATTACTGCTGCGCACTTAGTCATTTCTACCCTTACATCATCATGCCTATCCATGCAATTAAACTTCATCTTTCCTCAAATAATCTACAAGTTTGAAGGTACTAGGCAGTGGGCACATACAAGCCCATGCCAAATGGTGTTAGTTCTACATATTGTCTAGCCACAATTAACTAGGTTTCAAGTTGCCATGGAGGGTTTCCCCAAACCCAGTCCTCAAGGCTCCCTAACAGTGCAGGTTTTCCAGATCACATGTGACATAATTAGGACCACCTGTGGATCTGTTACAATGTGTCAGTCAGTAATGAATACACCTGTGCTCCAGCAAGGAGATATGGAAAACCTGCACTGTTAGGGAGCCCTGAGGACTGGGAAACCCTGGACTAGGGGAAACATTAATAATTTTATGTCTTTAAGGCTGAAACAAGGAGACAAAAATCTGTAGAGCACAGGGAAATTAATATAAGAAACCTGGTCTGTATACATAGAGTACCTAACCGCATGCTATCCTTATGTTAAATGAGGAATGACCAAAACAGTGTATATCATAATTGTATAGAAGTTTACTCTCATGTTTGATTAGCAGTTAATGACAGAGTACAGTAAAGGCACGATTACTGAAGAGAAAGCAAAGTTTGTATATTAGTTAAAATAAACTGTCTACTCCCTATAATATCAAGTACTTTGCATTAAGAACATACATTAGATAACAAGTAGCTCCCCCATTTGCCCTCCAAACATCTGAATTCATTGGGACACATACACAAGAAAGTTTTTAAAGTGTGGCAAAGGGTTGCTGGCTTATTAAGACACCAAAAAGTGTTCCATAATGCTAGTAACTTATTTGGTGTTTGAGGTCTACTCTTAATAATTTATTCAATTTCATCCCACATATTCTTTATTGCCTTGTAATGAGCATTATGCTGAAGCTACTGTCACATTGCTGGACTTTGTGAATGTACATTAACTGAAAGTGTACACTGGTGCCATAAAGTGATACACCTGATCAGCAAGAAAAAGAAAACACCTAAAGAAGACGACCCCAGAAAACCAGACCACACACAGCTACTACTAACTTGAATCATTGACCACTGTCAAGAACGAAGCCACAGACTCATGACTTCCTGGCAGCAGGAAATTGTAATGTCAAACCAGACAATGGATTTCCAATGTTCCAGGGTGTAGGTGTCTTTGGTTACTGACACTATACCTTGTTTTCCAGTGACAAGGTTGAGTTGTCTGTTCTACTACTGTACTCTGCTGTTATACGAAAAATTGTGTCAGCTACTGTCAGCCCATTCCAATTAGTCTGCTTTCTACAACAGAACCACTGTTAGCCGGATGGTATTTGGGTGGGGACCTATTCTTCATACACCTGTGACATGGTCTTGCATGAAAACAACCCCAACAGTGTTGCTGTTCCTCATACTGAAGCCAGCACAGCCACCTCCTAAACCATGCCTCGTTCATGGACAATATTGTAAGCCATTGGGTAATATTTTGGAATTCTATATATGAAAATCTTGCTTTGCCTATTCTTCCTTGGAATTGCACACATGA
Source organism: Mixophyes fleayi (assembly GCF_038048845.1). NCBI lineage: Eukaryota > Metazoa > Chordata > Amphibia > Anura > Limnodynastidae > Mixophyes > Mixophyes fleayi. The sequence continues at coordinate 194,810,595 of NC_134405.1, forward strand.
TTTGTTGGTACTTGCCTACCGGCTTTAAATATCATTTTCTGTACATATGAAGAAGTCACTGCAATCAATTCCATGGAAAAAGCAGATGTACGTAGTCAATAGGCCACTAAATGCAGCCAAATAAGGGGCCTATTTATTCATCTGTTTTTACAGCAAAATCCCCTGAAAACAGCAGTTTTCGGGGGACAGCTACATTATAAAGTAAAATTGTAATTTATTAATTAGGGCTTCAGAGCAGATACCGTAGCTAGATACTGCTTTGCTTTTTTCTTCAAATTCCACAGCAGTCCCCGTAGAAGTCTATGGGGACTGTTATTTTGCACTATTTAACAAGTTCCAAAAAACAAAGATTTTCAGAACTTTTGCACGTTGAAGCTTATGGGGAGAGCATTGCAGTAGAGGGATCTTCTGACTCCTCACCACAACTTATCTGCTTTGCCCTCTGGTTACTATTGCAATGCTGGCCACTTTGCAATAGCGACCGTAGAGGAGATAGGAGACAGGTCTTCGCAGCAACAGCAGACACAAAAAACTATGAACTAGTGAAGATTTGTAATAGTCACAATATTTCAATTCTTATCTTTACGATAAGTATTGAAATGGATCGTGTTGCAAATGCAATTAATAATAAATGTGTCTCTAAGTGAGGCTTTGTGTAATAATATGTTTGTTACAAAGGTCTTCCCTTTGCAGCTCATGCTTTTCTCACTTTACAATTGCGACAATTAAAATATACTGGATTATTAACAAAAGTCTGCTTTGAAAAAATAACTAAACTCAATCTAAAAAAATGTGCACACTGGTTTTATATTTTCAAAATATTATTTTTGAGTTTCACACATGATTATTTTATGGAAAACTATACTGCTGACTATTTTATCAGCTATAGGGCTCTATTTATTATAGGGAAAAAACTAATCTCTCTTGTGAAAATGGGTGTTCACTGGAGTTGGAGCTCCTCCCCGTCTATCAAGGGGTTACCACTGATAATATCACGAGGAAGATTATCTAAGGAGGATCGTAGCAGTACATGTACCCATCCAATCCTATCTCCGGATGGAGATAAAAGGGTCATAGAATAGAAACATTCTTTATTCAGATCAAGCATATTTTTTTAATTGGAATTACAGGATAATTTTTTTTTTTTTCCCATTTAACCTTTGTTTTGTAGAAAGTGGAACTGTGAAAAGCATTGATTGAAACGCTTATTTATTGCTGCACAATAGTATTTAACTTCCTGGAATGGATAAATGGATATTAGAAAAAAAAAAGAAAAAAAAAAAAAGAAAAAAAAAAAAAAGGTAAAATGCACATGGAAACATTTACCAAAACAGCACCAACAGAATGGTCTAGTAAAAGTTAACAGATCTAACTCTTCAAAAGGAAGTAACTTGCTTCTACTTTTATTTGTAATGTAATGTTCCACAGGAAATATTTAAAACAACCTTAATTATCCAATAAAACAAAACAAAAACAACCACTTTTTTGGAAGCTTGCATGCTTTTATATACATTTTCTTTTTAACAAAGCACTTTAAAGTAAAATTGTTACAGGGTGCTCATTAAAGGGGACATTCAAAATAGTCTAAAAGATCACACCAAAGCTACTCATTGCCCTTTTGAAATGTACTATTCTGTAGAATAGGATTGATCCAAAGTAAAGGGGGCAGTAACACTAGTAGAAATAGGCACTGCAGAAATTAGAGGCAACTTCTCTGATCAAACGGATCTCTAACATGACAATATCAGCTGTAAACATACAGTGACCTGAACAACACTGCAAGGTTAAAGTTGTCCATCTTACCACTAAAGACTTTGGGGAAAGTTGTTGGAAGGATCTGGAAATTCGGAATTGTATATTACTAGTTTTATGGCAATATAAAGCAGTGCAGCACTGTACTCAGATTCTATCAGTTTACATTAGGTTTTCGGTATATTAAAAACACATGCTTTCTTCAGTGCACATAGCTGCTTCTTCTGATGGGAGAGAGAAAAATACTGCAATGCATTAGGAGAGCTGCTAAGAAAACGGGGGATGTTCTTAAAGGGCAAATTACTCTTAAGAAACTTTTCTGCTTTCATTCATACCAACAGAAACCAAAACATTTGTTTTTTCTCCCAATCGCTCATTTATGAGACTTGTAATAACGAAATTCACCTTCCCCAACTAACCACCCCCCTTATTAAGTGCTCCACCCTTCTAAACCGGATTTTTTTTTTTAGTACATATTCACACATTGCAATACAAATGCCTCAATTAAAACTTATGTACACCATTGTGTACATTACATACGCACACCATATACTCGTGATTTTGAGCTACAGTCCCAGGTTTTGAGGATTTATTCCTGAAAAAGGTTGGCCTACGACAACAGCTCCATTATGGTCATCCTGGGGATAAATTGTTCCATGTCTCTAAATAATCATGTCCAGTGGTTATGTTAGGTAGATATAGTGTCCTATGTCTGCATGCTGTTCAGGACACAACCTTATTTCCCCAACCACTTTCTGAAATAATATGTTCTCTTGTATAGTTACTGTTTTATAGGAACAAGAAGTTAAAAGGAAAAGAAAACATTTGCTCACAATTGCTATATGTGACACAGTACCCTCTACTGTTTAGATTGGAAGACTGCAGCTAATGAACCTCAGAGACTGGCAATATAATTCATCCAAGCTGTGAATACATGTTTTAGCAAATTGAAAGGCATACATCATCTAATAAAAGGCATACACCACTTGATGAAATTGATATAATACATGTTGAGCTCAGTACATAACTGGTTACAGTTTATTAAACAAATATTAGGTCATGAAATTCACACACTGCACAGTGCAATTCATAAATCAAAATACCTACATTTAGAAATGTTAGATTATGGTAGAGGCCAAAAGGTGGAACTTGGAGAGATGGAAATAGACCCATTAATCTTTTTATTAAATGAGAGGCTGGCTCTGGTTTGCTCAAGAGTCTATAGAGCTATTGTTTTTCAATCCTCCACTAAAAAGGTGGTTCACTATGTAATATCACACCAGCATGACCAAATCAATACGAGGTTTGTTAGGGAGTTGAGAGTCCCTTATGCATGGTAGCCACAAATAAAAATTAAAGTCTCCCAAGTATAATCAACCTTATTATTTCACAACAAAGCAAGCTGTATTTGTACATTTAATTCCTTGACAACCCACATTTTTAACTGCTGTTTTTACATGCTGTAGACAAAAGCATTACACATACTGCCAAAATGTACAAAATACTAAAATTTAATGAACACATATATTAAAAGATATGCTTTATGGGTATATAATTTGCAGAAGGTTTATGTTACGCATCTCAGAACATGCTTGAAAAAGTCATCTCAATATATTTCTGGTAACATTTGAGTAAACAAATATTAGATTGATTTTCATGTTTTAGTTTATAGATTATAAATAATAATTTACTTTCCAAAATTTACAATCATCTTTAGTGTCATGTATGAAGATATAGAAGGTTTGAAATGCTAGTTAAGCCACTTTATTAAAAATGGTCCAAACCAGGATTGAATATTTACTCCATAGAACAGTGCCTATGCTGTCCAACTATTTTAAATTGAAAAAGGCTATTCGAGAGCATGCAAACATGTCTAGCGATTATAAACATAATACTCAAATATTCACTTTAATATGCATATGCAATATTTCTGCTATGATATGTTTACATTGGCAATCTTATGGTTGGGGGTACAAAATTCCATCATGCACGATAGATTGGAGACAATTAGATAATTGTGCATTTAAATTAGTCTTGCCATATAGCCTGTACACAGCATGTTCAAACTGAGTGATGACACTGTACAGTTACCTATTTTTGCAATTGGTAATAAGGCCGGCTCCCTCACATGTCCTTTGTTCAATACCAAAAGCATACTTGCCAACTCTCCCGGAATGTCCGGGAGACTCCCGCATTTTGCGAGAGTCTCACGGACTCCTGGGAGAGTGTGGCAATCTCCCGCATCTGGCAGAATTTTGCCCACTTCCTAGCGAAGTGGACAAAATTACGGACCTGGAGGGGGGATTAAAATGACGCAAATTTTGGAGCCCCGCCCTTATCACCCGGCAGGCTCCCAGAAGCCAACTTCAGCAACTTGGCAAGTATGACCAAAAGTAGTTGTATACTGCCAAATGCAGACAAAACATGGCATTATTGAGTAACATGTTTTGAAAGAGTCTTCATGCAAGGGAGTACACTCATTACTCACCAAGGAGAGTCATGCAGGGCATGTACTAGTTTCCCCAAGATGCCAATAGAAGCATCAATCGCCATTAGGGTGGCCTACAACTACTTGGCAAAAAAAATAAAAAAATCTCGGTTAACATCTCATAAGAATGTGTCAGATTTCAAAACAGTCTGGGCAGCAAATGAGGTCTGATCTTTATGCGACTGTGTGTGCACCCATCTGATCACCGTAATTATACTTCATAAAACATAACCATTTGGAGCACTAAATGGTCAGATAATGCCAATTTGAACATCGATCAGACCGCTTGACTACTTTAAAAGTGGTCATGTGACTTCTTTGAGTTCATGCTAGCAATTGAAACTAGTTGTCTTTTGTTTTATGCCCTACTGCTGACCTGGAAATAGAGAAAATACATTTTAAAATCTGAAAAATAAAACCAGCAAAAAATACCTAAATGTCTCAAACACATTTTGCATTCTTTGTGCTGATCATTCTACAGTATCAAATGGCATGATGATTCCTATAAGGCCATCTGAATTTGCAGACTTTTAGAAAACAGACATCTGATTTTCATATAAAACCACATATCTTCCAAAATATTTTCTAATCTTTATGGCTTCTGATTTAGAGTTCACATTTGGGGAAACATTTTTCTTTAAACAGACCATTTATCAGGAAAGTGAAACACCTAGGGTGAGGAGCATAACTGCAAACAAACATAAGAGCCAAAAGACTGTTTTCACACAATGTTTTCTGTTTCATACAAACCTCTGTAGATATAAAAAATAAATACAAGTTTAGCAAATCTCTCCATGTTGCACAGTCACACACACACACACACACACACACACACACACACACACACACCCCCCTTGCAGTTTGGAGGAAGAATGCCCTAGCCCCATAGTTCAGCATCTGGTTAATTGCAATCATTTACTTTCATTCAAAATAGAAAACATCTGCTTAATGATAAAGCCACACTGTAATTATTTGTGGGGGATATGTGGTACAGTCAGCATAAAAGACACAGGAAGGAAACATGTTAGACCGATAGAAAAAAAAAAAAAAAAAAAAAAGTTTACAAACTGTTCAGTACTTTTATTATGACACACACATGCTTCAGGTTTAAGCTCTAAAACTAGGCTACTTGCTAGAAGTCTACTTGCAGACCTCTATTTTGCCCTCACAAGGAATAATGGTATGTTTTATCATCTATCACCAAAGCACAATGTGCATAAAAGATTTAAAGCAAGACCCGCATTGCATGCATGCCTTTAACCTGACATTTCTAACGCAGACATTTCACCTCCAAGAGAAAATGTTGGGTGTATATTGACTAAATATCTTGCTTTGAACTGACAATATCAGCAAACTTTCAGTGATACCAACAATCAGGACTGTTAGCAGATGTCAGGGGTCACAGATACATGGACATCTTTTGTTACATTCCAGGCATATTGCTGGGTCTGGGTGAGGGAGTATATGAAGCGATATCCTCTGCCTTAAACTGTAAATAATGACTGGATAAAAGTAGCAGGGCACCCATAGCATTCTAAATAATCTATATCCAGACATTTGTTATATATGGCTCTCTTAAACGATTATACTTAGATGGATCACTTGTAATTCTCCAGAGTAAATAAATGACTGCGTCCCAGGAGATTATACCTACTTATCACTTGATCTATAGACTGGGTAGATCCCCCAGAGCTGTCATTTTTAAGTTGATAATTACAGGTAATTTGAACAATTTGTTGCATGAAAGGTTTATCAAACTTTCCTTTTTTCCAAGCAATACGCCTTTGTACGCGGCACCAGGGCTGCTTTTAACTCATACACCGACTAGGTAATAAACAGAAATACAAATCTCCCAGGCTTCTATGTAAACGGACGTGTACATCTGCAAATATCATACAATGCAGTAACAAAGAGCCTGGTAAATGAATGGAGACTATTTTGCATAAGACAAACTGGAATCAACCCTGCCTGGTCTAGGTCTCTTAAATGGGATTTGCACCTTCTGACAACTAACATGTATTGGTTTGTACATGCAGCTCTGCAATTTGTACTGTACGCAGCTCTGTGCATTGGATATCCGAGGATCAGTTTTGTCATAGTTGCCTACTCTCCCGGAGTGTCCGGTAGACTCTCGAATTTTTGGGAGTTCTCCCGGGAGAGCAGGACAACATCCCGTGTCCAGCTCACCTCGTTTGTGAAGCGGGTGGGGACGGGGCTAATCGCGTCATCCTGGCCCGCCCCCACAGGCTAAAATGGGCAAAAATTGGCAGGAGGCATGGCCTAACGGCACAATTCACATAGCCACGCCCCCAAGATGGGGTTCCCTCCTGGACAGCTGGCTGCAAAAGTTGGTAAGTATGATTTTGTGTTATATCAAAACGCAATTAAAATAAAACATGCCTGCTTACATTATTATGAAGCAACTGAAAAAAGGGATCACTGAAAGAAGGTAAAGCAAATGTATTTATTAGAAGTTGCAGTAGACACACACAAATAAATTAGCCTGTACCTGAATATGGAAAACACCTTAAATAAAGCATATCATTAATTTTTCTTTATAACAATATTTTAAACATAAAAAATAAATAAAAATCAATTGTATAACATACAGGCACACAATATACAATAAATCCATGCATTTCATTTAGCTATATCATAAACACCGTAATAGACTCATATTGTTTTGATCTCCCATATTATCTGTGAACCCAGTACATCTACAAGCCGGTCTTTTCACAGAGAATGATCGCTGCAAATCCTGCTTGAGTAAGTGCACAAATCCCTCCTTTCTTTTGTACTGGAGACAGTTGTCTCTGAAGGTTTCTCTTTTGCTGAATGTTTGCTACTCAATCCTGTGTACGCAAGCAGAAAAAAAGATAATGTATGATATCACTGCTGAACAACGTTTGACCAGACTAAAAGCACACAGACATGTAAGGTCACATTTTATGTATATGTAGCCCACTTTCCAAGCACCGGTATGCCGCTGATGCCAAGTCCTCTCTTCTGGAAAGCTGCCCGTTTCCATCTCTCCCAGAGGTCTGGATCTTCTCATGGGGAGGTAGATTAAAAGGATAATGGTATCATAGGATTTAACAGGAAAAAGGTGCCCAGTTACAGATCTACAGCTGCAGGGTAAAAGAAAATCTGTGTGACAGATGCTTGGCTGCCTTAAGTGTATCCCATGTGTGATACCTTCTCTGCCTTGAAAGTAGAGATGGTCACTGACCCCCGTGTTTTAGTTTTGTTCGGTTTTGGATCTGGATTACCGTCGTGTTTTGGTTTTGCAAAACCGCCATTGCGTGTTTTGGTTTTGTTTTGCCATTTTTGAAAAAAATACAATGTTTTTGGTCTAAAATAACCTAATTTAGTGCTCAACAAGTTTCTTTGATAAGTGAGGTAATTCTAAAGCTAATAAATTATAAAAAAAAAAAAAACAGTTTAATTCCTGGTAGGCCGTCCTTAATGCGAATACTCGCCTAAAAATTATACAGACAAACCTGGTTGTCTACCTCCTCCATCTTTGATTATTGGCAATGTAGCAATCGTCTTTGGGTGTATATTACACCCTCCACTTGTAATTGAATCTAAAAAAAAGCAGCCTGCATAGACTGTGAAATTATAAAGTAAAAATAAATGGACCACTATAGTTTGGTATCTGTCTGCATCAGACCCCCTCTCCACTAGGAGTAAAATAGAAAACTATTCAGACGTTATAGAGTCTAGAATATAAATAGAAATTGAGAAACGCAATTTGGTATCTGTCTGCATCATAATCAACATCATCATTAGTGCCCTCGTCGCCTACACAAATCTCCCCCTCTTCTAATGCAAAAGTGGCATCCCCAATTGGCTACACTCGGGCTGTTCAGGCACACATCAGCAGAACTGCTGAAAGGGTCCCTCTTTATGGGTACACTAACAGAATGCTCACGATTAGACGTCCCACTGTTGGATGGACTCTCCACAGGGATTGGTGTCATTTGTGAATCAGAGCAAACATTATCCTCTAATGCCTTACTGTTATCTTGCAGCTCGGCTTTGATGCTTAACAGTAGTTGTGCACCACTTGTAGGCTCGGCAACATTTTTGGATCTGCCACTAATAGAGAAAGGCGAAGGCCTCATTCTCTCTTTGCCACTGAGTGTGTAGAATGGCATGTTGGCAATTTTTTTATTTATTTTTATATCGGCAGTTAACTTTTCCTCAGTTAGACTTTGTTTTCGCTTCAACAGCGTAAAAGTTTTTTTTTTGGGTGTGTGTTTTTTTGGATGATTTCAAAGGACGGTGTACTTTGACATCGCCTTTCCTATATGACGTACTGGGAACACTACCATCAGGACTGGTGATAGAACCTGGTTGCTCATTCTGCTCATATGTGGACTGCTTTGAATCCATTCTGAGACAAAAGCACTTGTAGTGCTACAAATTGTTTTAGATACTGCTGACAGATAATACTTTGGACAGCCAGAAATATTTATGCACAAATTATGGGGGACACCCCAAAAGCACTTTGACTGCCAAATATTAAAAAAAAAAAAAAAAAAAAGAGAAAAAAATCCTCTATCCTCCTCTCTTTTCTAGCGATTTTTGTTAGCACAATTGGAATCAGAATATTGTATTCTCTGTTCCTGCTCTAATCAGCCTGTGACTACACCCTGCTCTCTCAGTCTGTCAAATGGTGATGGATTGCTGTGGAGGCGTGTATTTATAATCTTCAAGTATCGCGAGAACAGAGCCCCGAGATCCAACGATGGCACGATGACGAACCGAGCCCGCCCATCTCTACTTGAAAGGAAGTCTTCTAGAAATTACACTACAATATTTGGTCATGCACAACCAATGTTCATGTTATTGGTGTTGCACTCTGTCAAGTGGACAATTAAAAAGCCCCCTGTCTCATTCAATGATTTACAGCAATGAGTTGTATAGTTCAGGTCTACCAAACAAAAATAAAAATACAAATACAATGGTTTAAATCCAAAAAGTAAACCTAGGTTTGTATACAGACACTGTTGCTCTGTTCTCATACCAAATGGCAGGAGCTGCCTGTACATGGCTTTCTTTAGAAAAAAAACCCCACCAAAATATATTTGCATATACCTTTATTTGATAATAAATATAAGTACATAAGCAGTCTAGTTATTTGTACACAACATGGAATATAATGTTTAAAATGCGTGGTAGAATTCAATTTTAAATTGGTGAAATGCTAATAGAGAACCCTCATGCACATCATACTGCCAGACAAGATAAGAAATGTATATTTCAAGGCACTGAAAAAAGATTATGTAAGGGAAGTGATTTAAGTGTCTCACTTTATCAGAACAACATGCTTTGAATGGCTATCAGTAAACAGAGACTGGCCTGTTAAGTAGACAGACTAGTTTGCTAAACTGTGAAGCTTGAAACTTAGACATAACTTTCAATTTGCTGACCAAAATCAGAATTGGTTTTCTTAAGAAGTTGAAAATGTCATCCATTGTGAAAAAGGAAGCTTTAGAAATTCATAAATATATCTATGTTATGTTTCATAACAAAAAAACTGATATATACATTACAACAAGCTATTGCACAGTATCAAGCAGGATATGACTGCTATTAGACTAACGAGATTGCCCTCAACAGTCTTACTGAAAGAAAGCCTTACGGGGATTGGGGAAAAAGCCTCCTCCATCATTAAAACTTCTCAAATATCTGAAACCTGCCAGCCCCTTTAAAAATAGTTATGCGTTATTAAACATAAAATACCTCTGGTTACCAGTAAGCAGAGAGATCACTTTGTTAATTGTTCATTAGAGATGCGATTCAAACAGTTTATAGTTCTTAATGCCATGCAAATATCATGGCAACCAGTCACATGACATATGATGTAGACAAACTGGGCGTGTGATTTGCATGGATTGAGAGCTGGGTTTCTTTTGTTCTGGTTTTGCCTGGATAAATATTACCGAGCTGTGAATAATGTTGCTATTGCTGACAACAGTACCGAGTAATAAACAGGAAGTAGGTCTACTCGGAGGAAAGAAGGAGGGCTCTGAGGCGGGAACAGGTGATCCCATTTTCAGGAATGGTCTTTAGTCCTGAAGTAGTGTAGTAGCAGTCATACAACTCCCCCCACAAACTGATTTTGCAAATAACCAAGTTCTAGGAGAACATCCTTAATAAATGCCTGGATTATAAGGCTTTATGCTACAAACAAACAAAAAGTACAAAAAAAAACAACTTTGTATTAAAAATAAAAAGAAATGTTTACGTTATGTAAGATTTTGTCTGCATTAAAATAAACTGCCAAAAGCATTTGCATAAATATTTGTGAAGTCATTATTGCCCAAAGGTCCTTTAATGAGTTGCTCTGCTGGGGTTGCAAAGCCTACTACTTAAAACAGTATAGACATGAAATACAACAATAGTTGCACTGCAGTTGGTGTGCATGTTGCTCAGAAAAATCACAATCATTTAAAGTGTATCTGAATCAATTACACTACAGCCAAAGTGCATTTTATATGTCTCTTGTAGGAGAAAATAAAAGAAAGAAGATCACCTGGCATACCTTTGCTGTATTAATAAGCGAGGCCGACATCCTCATTGCACCCAATGTGTAAAGTTGCAATACGCCACCTAGTGGCAAGCAAGTTTAAATGTAGCTCCTTCATCTGAGGCAGACAACCCTACTCAAAATACACAATTCCCGAATGGGTGAAAAACCGATGACCCTATTTGGGCATACATAATGTTTTGTGCCATCAGCCTTGACAGTTAAGGGAAATGGATTATAATGTGGAGGAGTCACCAGTAAAGACGAACGGTATGCTTAAGGTCAATAATGCAGAAAAGCTGTAATTTATTATCCTCTGTTGAGCAATGTAATTAAATGTGGTCCCCAAAGGCTACCTCATGCTGACTACTTTGCTGTGACCTCACTGCTGTCTAGATGGATAGATAAACAAGACAGGAACAAAGTACACATTTGCTTATATTTTCCTCTTAATGTTAAAGCTCAGATTAATTGCTCCACATTAAAGTCAATAGCTGAGGAATGTGACGTTTTAGATAAACTGATAAAAAGGATAATGCTGAACGCACATTAACACAAAGTACATGAGGACTAGAATTATAAGTTCTAACTACCAAAGTGAAGAGTTCTATTGAAGTGGATTTTCACTATTTGTTTGTATCCCTTGTTACATAGACGTACAGAGCATAGTTAATACACAGCAGCTACTAAAAGTAAAAAGGCAGAGGGACAGCACAGTAGCTTATATTTATAGGAGTTGTCAGGTGTGTGGCAACATTGTTCGAAGCTGCTTGCAAGTTTTGCTCTATCATAAAAATCTCCTCTTTGAACACACCTAGACAATGTTCTGGAATTTCTGTGTGAGTCCAGGACAACAGTAAAAGTCCTAATCTGAAAAATCAGAACCACCTGTCATGGAAGTTTAAAGTGAAGATACTGCTAATAGGGATAAGATTCCAGGCGTATTCCACTCCCAGATAACTGGATTGAGATACAGCAACAAGTCCAAACTACCTTCTATTGTGTTTCATAGCTGTCTGTTCTCCAGACAGCTATAAAACACTTGTGACCACACTTCATGCTTGACCAGACGATGAGCTCACATTAAACTGTGTCAAAAGGCAAGCTTGTGCATGAATTCAAGTGGAAAACAGTATAAGCAATCACAGTGTACCTAGGTCAGAATTAGCATTAAAAGACATATTGGGAGGTTTTCAATTAGATTTCCGGTCCACGTTAATGCGCCGGAACGGGCCGTGAAGACAATCCACGGTAACGTAATAATGTGGATTTTCGTGCGCACCCCATAGGGTTGCAAAGGAAAATCTGCATTACCGTGGTACCGTATTACCGTCAATAATGCACACTTTTTACGGTAACATGGGTTACTGCGAACGGGAAAGCTAATGGAATATGCCCCACAGAGGTAAAAACTATAGTCAGTAATGTCAAAACGTGTAGCATACAAAATATGAATGTTTTGTATGCTACAAACCTTGTTTTTTTTTTTATAAAACCCCAACAATCAATTTACACACACAAAATAAGAGCCAAAAAAGGCCTTAAGAAAGGACAGCACATAAAATTGGCAAAGACTGTGCAACAGCTATAACCTATATACATATATAAAAAAAAAAAAAAAAAAAGAAACAAGCAGGTTATACATCAATTTAACTGGCCTAAAACATGCGGAAAATAAGACAATGAGCTCGAGTCATTAAGGAGAGCAATACAAAAAAAAAAGAGTAACTTTGGTCCTTGCCAAAACCATTTTGCATAGGAGGGGGTGATGAATTTAAAATGTTGGGACAGATTTATAGTTGGGATAGGGCATGTCCTAGATCAAGTATTTGTGTGCTACATGACAAAGAAGCCAGTATTTTCTTTATGTGCAATATAATAAACTAATTTGCACCCCTTGCATTGTAAGGGTTGTCCAGAAGAAAACTTGCTCATTTTTTGCCTTGCTCTCCTTAAATCACTCAGGCCCATAGTCTGTAGCAGGTGTATATGAGTGCAAGTTTTTTTTCTTCAATCGTGAAAGGTGCGGGTGGGGGTGGGGCAGGGAGGTGGAGGAGGAAAGGAAAGGATTGGGGGTGGGATGACAGACACCTAACGTGGGTCTTTCGGGGGAGTAGTCCGTCCAGTAGCGAGGGGGCCGAGGTTGATAATCATCAAAGGTCAAAACAAGTTATAAAAAAAAGGGTGAAAACATCCTGGGAATGAGCACTGGAGGTGTGTGAACCTGAGGAACTATTATATATGAACCAATGGCAACAGATGCTAGCAACCTTTTAACATAAAAGTCAACTACCAAGTAACGTTGGCATGAATCATCTGAAAAAAAAAAATCAAAATAATAAAAACGGAAGGCCAAAAATCCTATAAAGAGCATAACACCACTTCAGGTACTAAGGCTGCCTTTAACACCAGACTGGGTGTGTCAGAAGCATGCATGGTGTATTATCACCAGAGCCATGAAATGACCAGCGATATAAGACTCTTCCCTGACCAAGATAAGAGAAAGAGTGTAACCATAGATAACTGGACAGTATAGGAAATCTGAAAAATATTGAAAAAAAAAACTACATTCCCTGCCCAGTTCCCCCTATACTCACCAGGGTGGTACCAGTTAATAATGATCATAGTATTGAAAGAAACCTGTAGTCCTTAAAGAAACTCACAACAGGGCAATGTTGTGACCTTCAAAAGGACACAGCGGCATCATTACAAAAAGAGAGTCACACCTTTGCTGAAGAAAAAAAAAAAAAAAAAAGAAATAAATGAAAAATCACTAATGAATGGTATCAGCTGAAGTACAAAGAAGAGTTCAACTCAGCAGGACTGAAATGTAAACTACATCCATGTGCAATGCAGACGTCCATCATAGAAACCCTGAAACCGTAAGGAAGTTAGTCTAAAAGTAGCACACTACCGGTATCCAGATTGATCAGTGCAGCCCTTTCAAGTTAGTTGCTTAAAAGGGAAATTACCAAAGAAATATTTTCCAAAACCCATCAATAGCAGAGTTGAACAGCACCTGGATTTAATGCTCATTGGTTCACGCATGTCAATGTGTATTGTGACCCCAGGCAAGAAGAATTATTTTCTCACGTTCATTGATAAATTCTTGTAGATGCACAAAATTCTACCTGCTTCACAGCAAGGATTAAGCATCCCTGAGACTAACAATTTCTTGCTCAAGCAAGGCTGGGTATACACTACTGTGTCTTCAGCCGATTATACCACTCGTTGGCCTGATATCACAGTAGTATGTATGCTGGAACGATGATCGATTATCATTTCAAAGTACATCACATCGTTGATTGAGATTTTTAAACTGATTCTCTAATTCTGCAGTGTGTATGCACTCTGCAGAATTGGAACTACATATGGGGGGGGGGGGGGGGGTTGGGGACAGGCACACATACCTTAAATAACTGGAGAGTAAATGCCTCAAGCATGCTTAGTGGAGTAGAATGCAGTCTGAAAGCATGGGGGAGGAGCCCTGCTGAGTGACTGCCTGACAGCCAGCCAATCAGTTACTCAGCAGGATGGCCCACCTGCCAATCCCAGCAACCCACCTAATCCAGACTATGCCATTGCTAAACTATATGCCCCCACAGTAGTCTGATGCACATGTGTGTCCCAACCGAGGACATTTGTCACTTCTTAAGGCAGTGTTGTCTCATCTTAAAATCTCTTTCCTGTGCTTTAAGAGATGGGTAAATTAAGGCGATCAATATACAAGATAAAGCTAAGGAATATACTATGATCAGCTCCAAGAAATTAACATCTTCTCACATAGGCAGAGCTATTTCTCAGCTCTCACGCAAACATACAGCTGTACATATTTACGTGTATATAAAATATATTTAGTGCATAGAAGGAAGACAAGAAAAGTAAGTGAGGAACAGTGCTCATAGGACTTGGAAAATACAAGTGTGGGCCAATTGTTGCCGATAGCAGTTATAATCCCCCGAACCTGCAGCCATCACTATTAGCGAGGAGTCTTATCATAGGAAGAGCACAAACTCATGAGGCAGAATCAGGCACTATACTGCTGTGTCTCAGCCGATGGCTATGACAGATGAAGAGCACAGATCTGAAGGTAAATCACGTATAGTACCTGCTGATCAGGACTTTTTTTTCCCCTGTCGTTTGTAAAATTGATTCAACTCATATCGTTAGACTTTTCATATAGTGTTTACCCAGCCTAAGTAACACGTTTGGCAGGATAACAAAAAAAGGATACTACATGCAGATAAAGAGGTGGAATACACAAGAGGTAAGGGACAAGAATTTTTTTATTTTTTTTTAAAGTTTTGCCAAGTTGGAGAAGAGGACACAGAAAACAACAACTTACAGATGTATAATGTTGAAGCGTAGGAAGCAGCTTGTAAGTTTTGCTCCTTAATAAAAATATAATTTTTAATATCTTTAATTCACTTAATTCTTCTCCATGGGGTATATTTACAAAACTGCGGTTTTGAAAAAGTGGAGATATTGCCTATAGCAACCAATCAGATTCTAGTTATCATTTATTTAGTACATCCTACAAAATGACAGCTAGAATCTGACTGGTTGCTATAGGCAACATCTTCACTTTTTCAAACCCACAGCTTGATAAATTTACTCCCAGGACTCCTATGGAGGAGGCTGAACACAAACTGTGTGCAGGGACAGGTTGTCTCTACAGCTGACTGGACACCTGCAGCATGTTGTTCCATCGGCAGTTGCAACAACATTCGACTGCTTACGGTTTACATACACACTTCTTCAGGCTGCTTGACCCATGAACCACAGTGTTCATAGGAATGAGATGCCTGTATTCTAACTATTTGCAGGATAGAGCATTCATGTAACACAGACCACCACCACCACCTCCAAAGAAAACCGATAACTCGCTAAAGTAAATTAAGTTACTTAATATATAATGGATTGTTTTCTAAAGCACAACAGTTCTGTGCACAGCATCAAAGAAAAACTTTGCCCTACGCAATTGATAGCATGAATTGTACTTTTAAATATACTTTAATAAAAGTCCACAAAAATGGACATTTTCTTGAAGGGAAACTAAACTCAACAATTCTCTATACTTTTCATTTTATGTCTTTGAATAAAGATATTTCTCTGGGAGGCAGAAAGTTGTCTTATACACAACAGGTAGCTATGAGTGATCCCCTTCTGCTGCCTCCCCTTAAAACAAAAGCTGTTCCATCCATCAGAAAATAACCCAGTGTTGCCTCCACTTAAAAAAAAAAACCTCTCTCTAGGTGCATGTCAGTTGATGAAGACAAAGCATCCCCAGGCAAACAACTGATATGGTGCTTGTAGTGGACTACAGTAGAGGATACTTCTCATTGTTTCCTGATGAGAAATAGACATGAATAAATGACATCTAAACAAACTGTTACAAAACTTTGAAGAATCAGAAGACTGATAAAGAGATCATGGACTTTAAAAAGGGGTATATTTACTAAACTGCAGGTTTGAAAAAGTGGAGATGTTGCCTATAGAAACCAGATTCTAGTTATCATTTATTTAGTAGATTCTACAAAATTACAGCTAGAATCTGATTGGTTGCTATAGGAAACATCTCCACTTTTTCAAACCTGCAGTTTAGTAAATATACCCCTAAGTGTTGGTCTCCTAGAGACACACAGAAGAAGAGACACAGAGAAGTGCCGGCATGGCATACCACCATATACCAGTCCACTTTGAACACTGATCTCTGAATATATCTAACTAACAAAACAAGCAAAGTAGTGGGTGTCACTTACAGTGAAATATATCATATGATGCACCACAGTTTGCTATTCTGCTTGTATAAGAGTTCTAAGCAGTTACTAATTTCCATGGGTGGGACGGTCACATGATTCATTTATGTCGGACGACGACCAACTAGCTGGGGATACCTGAAAGATAGGATGTGGAATGTGGAAAAAGTCTTATGGCAAATATCATAGTTTGTGGAAATATTTAGAGCGGAAGAGTTCATTAACAGACCAGAAAGCACATAGAGGGCTATATTTGCAGAGTAAACAAAGTACTTTATTGAAGCAGAAATCCTTTACGAAGCAAACTTAAAAATTGCAGACATATCCCTTTTCTACATGTCTTACAGCATAGATTTATTTTCAGTCAGGGCTTGCCCAATATAATAATATACATACATGGACATCCAAGGGATCTTCAAATAAACCTTGGAAAACAGAGTGTTCGACAGCATCTTCCCTGCCCACCACAAGGGGAGATCAAACTTGATCAAGTACATTTCTTTAAGAAAATATGATCCAACAAGGCTTCCATTCATAGTAATAAAAAGCCTTTGAAATCTGATGTAAATATGCAAAGCCTGGCACAAGTTAATGTTGCCATTTTTATGATATTTAGATTATAAATTATAAAGCACAACTTGCCAGGGATATTCTAGAAGTGGTTTAAAAGGCCAAACATTTTTTGCTAAAAGCCACATATAGCTAAAACGCTGTTCTAAAAAATTAATATCTAAAACTGAACGCAAAAAAACATACAGAAAACAGTTGTTTAGTGTTTCAAGGAAGAGCATTCCCTCATTCTAGACTGCTTTCTTTATGTTATTGTAACTATGAAGCCAGCATTCCTGCAGAGGGATGGTAATTTTAGGCCTTTATAGAATGGCTAAAGGCTGTGCAGCTGTTACAGTGAATCACACAAGCAGTGTAACCAAAATATGTCTGGCCAGCTAATGAATAGCCCACATAAACATGGCACAGAAGATGCCCATATTATATCCGTTGTAGCATTTCCTAACAGACAGAGTATCACATAAGGGTCAGTGTTTAGTTAAATGTTAAGTTAGGTACACACTGAAGAATTTTTCCAACCGACATGTTATCTCAAACCATTGTACCTACGACTGAAGGTCCGATCAGTCTGGCGGTTCATGCATACACACTGACATGATTTACCTTCAGGTCTGTGCTCTTCATCTGGTCCTCTAGTCTTCAGAGAATGACAGCACAATAGTCATTCATTCATTACTGTCACATTGTTACACTGATTAATACCGCCTTCTTATAGCTATCCACATGTCCTAACGAATTTCAATAACTTCTGTTACTCTGAAACAAAATAGTTTGTCTCAGAACAAACAAATGAATTATTCCTTCTACAGCACTCTACATTTATTCACCGGGACATTCATCGTTAGCATCAGCTGAAAACTCTATGGAGATCGTGAGCATGAGTGCATACATACTGCGTGATCAGTCGGTGGTTAGTCTGAAAATATTAAACAGTACGACCAACCAAATGAAACGATAATCGGCACTTTGGGATGACTTTATATCATCATGTCACTACAGACACTCACATGATATCTGACCGAACGGTCGTATGTCAGCTGATTAGCAGGAAGATCGGATGAAAATCCTACAGTGTGTACCCAGTCTTAGGCAAATGCTAGCCAACAATTAGACAGTCTTATCCACCATATTGGTGGGGGGGCTTCATAATAATTTCGTTTTTCTTTGCCTTTGGACTTTTTGCCAACCATGCCATATCATAAAGAGAAGGTGTGAAAATCATTCTTGACTGCGATTTTGAACGGCACTGCCCGTTCTCCAGAATGATATGTCAATTTTATTCCCCATAGACCAGCATAGATAAATAACTAGTTTATCTGGGGCTCAGTAGCATAACATACAATGTCGGGCTAGGTCTGGATGCCATCTCTCTGCCAAGACTATGTGCAAAGTCATTTAGACAACTCCTCATTTAACCAAGTCGGCAAGTAGTTAAAAGTCTGTTACCCAAACCTTCCTAATACATATAGGAGGATTACGGAAATGGTATGCTATGGGTCACCATGTTAAGTAAAAATAACAAATGGCAACTGCACACTTTTTATTTACATTTAATTGATGATAATTTGCAACTGGTTATTAACTTGCTTGATATATTCTGGTCGAAAAATAAGCGTATATTAAAGTTGCACTAATAAAGAGGTGGTAGTGCAGGTCCCCCACAGCCTTCTAGCTGAAGCCCCATGGTCTGCATGCAGCAGTCTTATTGGGGCACCATGGTTCATCTTTACTTATAAGAGCGGCAGAGGGGGGGGGGGGGGGTGGAGGACCAATCAAAAGCCCCCTCTGATTTTAGTCTGTGCTGTAAGAGGAGCCATGTAGCAGCCACCAAGGCTCTGGCTTGGGGTGGGCAGCCTGCTCTATAACCATATACTAGGTGATAAAAGCAACTTTAAAGTTGCTTTTAACATACTTTGTAGCCAAGATTACATGTGTCGAGAGTTTAAAAAGATAGCGGTATGCATAGTTTATTTTTTTATTCCACATTACTATAATACAAAATTGTGGAAACAATGTTGCTGCACTTAACAGAACCTTAAGGCAAACAGATGTTCATTAAGATTTTTCAACCATAAGCAAGCGAAAAAAGTCAGTTTACAAATTAAGTGTATATGAAAAAAAGTCAAAGCCACCTTAGCTGTTGGACTAGCATTGGGCCCGGATGAGCTCACTTTACAGAATTCTGATTTGAGACACAAGGTGAATCCTTCATACATAAACCGATGTGCATCCAATTGCTCTGTTAAGGGGACTGAACATTTATGTCAAAGGCTAGGACATGGATATGATTCACACTGGCAGCAGCTCTTCTTCACCACAGTACATGGCTTCCACTTATGACCATTCACATGTATTGCCCCCCCCCAACTTATTCTGAATATGCAAAATCACATTTGACCATGCAGAAAGTAAAACCAGGTTAGACAGTGACCTGCATCTAAATGTACAAGTGATTGGCCAAACTTACACCGAGTGCCCTTTTTACACTGCCATGCTGAATGACTGGACTAGTTCAACTCAACCATATATCTATATATACACACTAACCAAGGGCAGGGCAGAAGTAGCCAACCTAGGCACTTAGACAACCCACTATATTTACTCTTTACCGCTTATATACACCTGTCTCTGTTAATGCGCTTTTCAGCTACTAGCTAAGACATGAAACCTGCATTAAATGAATGGTTTCTTATGGGGCCATTCCCACTACTGCGTTCTAACATTTAACATCGCTTCAAAATTAGAATGTGGCATATGACAGATCATGCTTTCCACAATACTGGTAACACATTATTGTATTAGTAAAATCACAACTCATCATAAATGCATGGACAACACATCACTAAACGTACAAGGAATGAAAAAAAACAGATAATCATGCATACTCAATCATTAGTCCTGTATTAAATCTTTTTATTTAATTAATAGTAAATTAAAACCATTAGCTTCCATTTGCTCTCTCCTAGGGAGAGAATGAGGGGTGAAGTTTCCCACACCATTTGCTGGTATTTGTACTGGAGAGAGTGTTATCCTTGCTGGTTCCCTCTAAGAATATAACTACCATTAGCCTCAAGTTACAAATAAACCCTTTGCATATGCCTAGACTAACACTTCACCTCTACTTATTAGGTCAAGATTGTAACATATGATAAAGATAAACTGCAGCCATAGATAATCATCGTCAGCTTGTGTTGAGGAAATCTCCAGCTATGAAAAGGACTTACTACAAAAGTAAACAGCATATATTGCAGGTAGTTTAAAATAGAAAAAAAAGCTTCTGGCGTTTCTCAGATGCTGAGAGATAGATGCAGAGTGATTATTCATCACCTAAAGCAAAATTAATGTAATGTTTTCTAGGATACAGATCTGTGCAATCCTCCCCTCCTTTCAAATGTATTTCCATTGCCAAGAAGTCTGAACCATATATTTAAGGGGCTAAGTTTCCAAATATTGAGAGCTCCAATACTATTAATAAAAACAAAAAACAAACAAACAACACTTTTACTTCAATATTTTTATCTTCTGGCCCAACACCATCACTAGGTCCATCACTATTTAACTCTTAATTTAATTGCAAATTCCTTTTTCTTTTAAACAAATATTTTTATAGTATAGTCAAGTCATTTGGGGTCTTCGGAAATAAAGTGCTTCATTATTCACAGTAATGTTGACACGCAATGAGTTTAATTTTACTTAGATCCCACATTCCTAGAAATATATGTACAGTTGGGATGTTACTGGAATACTACTACTACTATTACTACTAAACCAATCATACTGGAAAGAGTAAAATCTCATCCGGGGCTAAAATTACTAAAGGGCACAAATACCTCCCTATTTTAGGTCCCCAGAAATGCATGAATTAGGGTGGGGTGTTTATATTGCCCCAAAGGAAGAAGCTTAAATATGCAGATTTTCCATGTTTCAGCCAATTTTTGCCATGACCATTTTCTCACAACTTTCTGACGGAATCTGGGCAGTGCTTACAATTTTGCAAAGGCTGGCAACATGCCTACATTATGCAATAGGAATACTCTATACAAGCCGTCTACTTAAAAGGGGGTAAAAAAAAGTGTTAAAATACATCAGAGGGATATGTACAAACTACTTTATTAAACCCGAAAGCAACACTTGAAGATGTTTTTGGCTTGCAGGGGGTGTTATGCTGCCAATAATTTGTGCACTGGAAACATTTCAAACAAATTTGCTGCTAAAGTCAAATGAACATAATTGTGATCTACAGAATCTGTACTTCAGTTAGAGATAGCTTAAAAGAAATATGCAAAACAAAAAAAGCAAAACAGCCTTACACAGTCAGGAATAAAAAAGAAGAAAGTACACCCTATTTCAAATCTCTGTAGATATCAGGACATGGTAAAGTGTAGATGGTTGTCTACCAAGTCCTAAAATTTGAAAATATATATATATATATATATATGGCAACTTGCAGTCAGCAAAGTCAGATACATTGAATGAATTAAAGCAGATTATTATATCTTCCAAATGTATGAGCAGATGCCTTTTACAATGTGTTTTAAGATAAGTTTTACTCACTTTTGAATCTAGTTCCACTTTAACACTGCATTATCATCAAATAGTTACATTTTACACACCTGCCCTTCAGGTTCCCACAGCAACATGGGATGCAAAATGCAGCTATTTCTCCTGGGTCTCCTCTGTTTTTGTATTTCAGAACCGGCAAAAAAAAATAAATCCTTAAGTTCACCACTTTAAAATGGCTGTGGAGAGGGGTGTATTAGTAGGAGGACCAAATCAGAAGCCCATCCTCTTTAACGGTGGCTTTTGATTGGTCCTCCCGCACCACAACACCATCCCACTATTTTCAAAACTCCTGTGAGGTGCAGCCCCCGGGGCCTGGGCAAGCCGGTAAATTTTAGATATTATATGGTAATGTAATTAAGAAGAGAGTTTTATTCTTTACACAAAACTTTAATCACATTGGTTTAGTTATGTATTTGAAACATTTAAGAAGCCACAAATATTTGCATTTATAAATAAACAGAAGGCTGGAGTACTGTGCATTTAATAATACCACGTATCATTTTATAAAAGAAGTTTAGTGTACAGCTTAGCATGTCAGTTGTGCAACCACTATTTATATATTCCTCTGTGGAGAACATTTAGTCAAAGTCTAAACTTCTTTATCGACAGCAGTTGCAACAGTGCCACCTGCAGGTTATGCAAAACTATTGATAAAGCAATATTTTAATAAAGTAGATCACACAGTTCAATTATTTCTTTTACATAACTTGTATCTTCACAGCATTATTTTAGTTGAAACAATGAAGACTATATTTCATGCAAATTCTTGGGAACACAACGCTTTTCAAATAAACCTGTAACCATTGTATCCTTATGAATATAGCACACCTACTTTATTTCCTAGATCCAACAAGCTCAAACTTTCTAAAAACCATCAACAATCAATACCATCTACAACAGAAGAGCTAAATCCTGAAATAAAAGAAACTCTGTTGTAGTGACGGAAGTCAGATGAGTTCTTGGAGAGTGACACTTAAAAACTTAAACAACTGAAATAACATGCCACTTTTTTTGATCTGCAATCTGTTGAAAGGGACGGCCATTCCTGGGAGACTTTCCAGTTTATTGGCAAAAAGGCAGGCAAATGTTATCTGCCTAGTGGAAATATGGCTAGCCAAGGAAATGTAATCACATTGTTACCTTCAAACAAACACAAACAATGTGATAAATACAGAACAGAAATTGTTCTGACAAATGAGATGCATGTGTAAACAAAAGGAGTTCTAAAGAAATAAAATAAAGGATCAGAAGAGAGCACATATGAATAACACATTTCTGCAAAAACTCCTTCATACGGATTATTTTCCAACCAACAAATAGCATCATCACACTAAAACTTTAGATGACCACTCAGTATTCGTATATTAAAGCGTACATATAGCAGTTCAAATCCAGCTAAGGGTGTCAATCTGAACCTGGATAAAGGTTGAAAACACATTTACACGCAGCAAGAAACGCACTGCTTTTGTAGGTAGCTCACTAATACCGGACAGCTTTAATTCTGCACTATGATATAGTGATTTAGTATTTGAACCTATATGTCTACAATGGCCATAGACAAATATAATATGACACTGGCTGGAGCTCTGGCCTTGTACCTTAAGGGCAGTAACCATAATTATTCTACCAACATGATAACCATTAATTTTAATCAAATAATACATTTTAAACAATCCTAGCCAAAACAAAGATTAGCACTGGATGTACACAAGCATTAAATTATGCCACAGACACATCAGGGTTTATAATCAAAGGAACTGGCTCCATGATTACAGCATGATAAACAAAGTACTTGACTTCATGGGCCTTTAATAAAAAGGAACACAATACCATTTTAGCAATAATTACACATCACTTCAGCTTTTTTGTTGCATCTTTTTAAACGTTTACAGCTTGAGACAAAAAAAATGTTATTGAATATGTTCAGCATGGAAATTAGATACAGAACAGTTTCAAATAACCACAACCCAAATCTCATTAAAATGTACTAATCTTTCCCTATCTCATTTTAGGAGGAATATTCTTTTGGAAAGATCACTGTGACCAAAAGTGCAGCACTGATAAGGTAGTCCACATTCCAACACTGATAATCACAACTGTTTCAGACCACTCCTTAAATCTGCATTACCACCTACGAATGACCGGGTCCTTCCCCGCCCACTTTCCGCTCTCTGCAGCCGTTTTCTTCCAGGGTTTAGATAACTCACAGTCCCGGGTGGAAAAAAAAAACCAAAACAAAACAAAAAACGACAGGTCGAAGCTGGAGAACCAATCAGAAACCACAAACATGAACACTGCATCTTCTGATTGGTTGTCCAACTCACAAGATGTTTCTACAGCCATTTTGAAGTGGATACAGTAAGGGAATTCTTTTTTGTGGGCAGAACCAGTAATCTTGAGAATGCAATTTATCAATTTAGTAGGAAGCAACAAAATCCCCGAGGTACTTTATGGATGCAGACTAATGAAAACTGGCTCTAGAATTTAGACTTCTCTTGCTCATTGATTATCAGAATTAGTGGAAATATATTTCTATAACAATTATACTTTAGTTGGCACCCAAAACCTGAGGATGCACTTATAGAATGAGCACACGCCGCAGAGTTTTAAAATCTCCTATTTTAAAATCATGGACAGTGTGCTCCACAGAAAATTTTGACAGCCGAGTGGCATTAAGAAGCAGCCGTGTGGGGGGCAGTCTAATATTTTGCAATAATATTGAAAAATGTTGGAGGTTATTCCCCACACCTGCCAGGACTGGTCAGAGGTCTCATACACACACTGCTAGTTGTAGTGCTCACATAGTGCCTGTTCTAATAGGAGAAATATTGGGTTATTCTGTCATAATAGGACTCTGTTGGGCTCCAAGAGCCGGGTGGCAGGTAAAAACAGTCAGGTGGAGCACCCGGGAAATAGGTGCTGGGGGGAACACTGATGGAACCCCAGAATGTAAAAGGTGGTCACCATTACTAAAAGCACTTTGCCTTCACATTACATCATTGAGCACTTTCATAATGAGTCATCTGACACAAATTGACAGAGCCTTATAATAAAGTATCACAAGGTGCTTTTGGCCTTTGGCAAAAGCCACTTAAAAATCAGTAGGGCACGGTCATGTGACAGTAGGAACCCCATAAAGTGTCACAGGCCATGTATGCTGGTTGTTCCTGGCACATAAGAGAGTAGATACAAGGGGCTTGATTCATTAAGGATCTTAACTTGAGAAACTTCTTATTTCAGTCTCCTGGACAAAACCATGTTACAATGCAAGGGGTGCAAAGTAGTATTCTGTTTTGCACATAAGTTAAATAATGACTGTTTTTTCATGTAGCACTCAAATATAAACTTTACATTTCAGTGTACAAATAAGCTATCAAGTATTTGTGCGCTACATGAAAAAACAGTCCGTATTTAACTTATGTGCAAAACAGAATACTAATTTGCACCCCTTGCATTGTAACATGGTTTTGTCCAGGAGACTGAAATAAGAAGTTTCTCAAGTTAAGATCCTTAATGAATCAGGCCCAAGATTTGGCCTTTGCACTCTCACCATGCTGCAATCTACATATTTAGTAAGTGTCCAGTACTACCCAGGATTGTGTAACATCAGAAGAAAATGTAAAGGCAAAAAAACAAAAAATGTCAGAATGAACTATTGTTTGTTTAATCATCCAAACACCAATTAATAACCGTATATTTTATATTTGATTATATTTCTTCTGCACAAATATACACAGAATATATTTATTATAAACATTCATACATGTTGCTAGATAGATACACACATACATATATATATTTATTACACACACACGAACACACACACACACACACACACACACACACACACACACTCTACAACTGAAATACATGGCAAAGTGTGCATGGAGCACAGCATTCAGCATTGACAGTTATTCACACAATGCCCTTCAACTGGCAGCCAGTGCCATCTAAACAAAGTACTAAAATCCTGAATAAAACATTTTTATTATCATAAAAAAAACTGCTGAAAGGTACAACAAAATAATTACCATTTACTTTATGAAACAATGAAATGTGAAACACAGTATTATATATATATTATGTTTAAGTAAAGCCTGTCACTGTTGGTTGAGCTGTATTTTTTCAACCATTCATTTTTAACTGTAAAACAGCAGTCAAAAAAAACCCCTTGATGAACTAAAAAGATACAAGACTGGAAAAGATCATTAGAAAAGACTGGTCTGGCTGCTAGAAAATTTGGTATAAATAATTACCTTTGCTGCTAACATAGGCCCAGAGTGTACAGAAGCCATAGACTAATGAAGGTTTACCTCTATGCCCCTGCTCCCTATGGGATATCGTTGAGAACAGACTCCCTTGTTGCTTTTTTACACACATCTGCCACTAATCTTAATAGCTCAACCATTAACCCATACAACATTTTTTTTCCCTTCAGCGGATGGCGAATTTCTCCAAATGCTCAGATCTTAAATCATTACAATCCCCTATTATAATACAGACAAACAACAGCTCCCTACACATATGATTATAAAACATGATCAACTGTTTTACTTGTCTTGTTTGTTTGCCCGTGGCAGAACTAACCAAATACATCACTGGGGGTATATTAATTGTTTTTTGTCCATAACAGAGTTTCTTATTCACCACTTGGTTCAGCCACAGTAAAGCCTTGTACACACAGGCATTCATTTTAAGCGTTTTAACACGCACTCTTAGAGCCTATTAAGCGTACTGTGATGGCGATAGTCCAAAGATAATGTAAACATATGGGCATGTACACACATTTACTGTCAAGCGATTTGCAGTGCGTCAAGTTCAGTATTCACAAGAGATAAAGCTAGTTTAAAAAGAATGGAGTTCTATGGCAACAGTCATTAAACATTGTAACATTCTGCAAGGACAAAAGTACAATGTTTTGTCTACGATTTTTAACTGGCATTTTTAAATGCATTTTTCAATGCCAGTGTGTACACGCCCCATCAAACGCTGGAATTCGTACACTGAAAAAATTAAAATAAATGTTGATAGCTTTGTGTGGCCAAGAGAAATGGAACAGTTACAAAAAAGGCAATGTCACAAAATCAAAACACTTTCTAGAGAAGATATTTCATTATAAACATTCTGTCTCAAAATATGTAATCTACATTTTTAGAATATATATGGTGATATTTTAATGCCCCAGGCCAAGCACTAACCTTTTCCCCAATCATATTAAGGAGCCCCATGTAGTGTTTCCTGTCTCTCAGTCTGATTGCATTAAGAAATACTGTAGTTACACCCACATCCTCTTTCATTCCAACAGACCCCCAGCAGAGGTACAACCAAAGATTCGCAATAAACCAAGACCACATTGAAGTCAAGACTGGTATGACAATGATAAATGATGACTGTGTAATACTTTCAGCGAGAGTAAATATAACTAAAGAAAGAGAGGATCCTTGGAATAATGAATCTTTCCTTTAGAGTTCTGTTGAAATAGGCAATATGTGATAAACAAATGTCTGCACCCACTACAACTCAACTCCTATAATACAATTAAAGAGACTATCGGAAAAGCAGAAATGATGATAAAATGTCTTCTACCACAATCTACACTAGCAATATGAAATAGAAGCATTTGTATATATTCAATAGAGGTAGCCAAACATATCTGGGTTCCCCCAGTGGGCTAGTATATTTTCTTTACTATAGCAAGGGGCTGAAACATTGACACCTACTTAAACAAAATGGTGCAAGCAAAAGCTTAATAGGAAAGCACCAGTTGTCACCAAAGTGACAGAACAGCTGAAATCCCACATCTGGAGTCTCATTTGGGCAAACACTCCAAAACTCACACTCTTATAATCTTGGCTTGCTAAAAAAAAAGACAGATGGAAGCTCTCTATGCAACCTGTGTACACTAGAAGCACACAAAGTCACGTGTGCATGGAAAAAAGTATACGATGAAGTAGGAAAATGTAACAATTATGTGTCTACACATTGCAAAATTACTACAAAAAAATATATTAATTCCAATCATAAAGTCACTGAGTTTTGTTAAATAGAACACTTTTACACCTTATTTGTATTCAAAAACATGTATTTCAAAGATGCAATGAAATACAGACAGACATATATGCATTTCCAAAGTTTCAAATGAGAGAAATGGGAAATAGAACATATTTGGTGAATACCCAAGGCCGCCCTTTCTGACCCTTCTTAACTTGCAAACAATCATCTTGTTCCAACTTCCCTTTATATAAACTAAGTGCCAAGCAATAAATTAAAATCCATGATCTCCATTTACAGGTAAAACACACACACATAACAATACAGTGATCTAACTAAATACTAAAGTAATTCTCTTTAATTGGTGGAGTCAGGAATTGCCCAACATACCCTTATTGCACAATAATGCTGTTTTTTTGCACACAGGGATACAGTGTCATGGACACAAAGCACTCCACTCAGTTTGGTGCTAACAGTCAGCTGTGGGATTCTTGATCCACACAGCTCTAAACTCTTGGCTGCTCATACGGGCTCATGAGCAATGTTTAACAGTTCTCTGCTAGGTTATTTTGACACCAAGTTGATGCTTGTTTTTATAGGCCATTCTAAGTACACTTATGCTGCATCTGAGATAGATTATATACACACACACAAACATATGCAGATAGAGGCGATGCAGTCTTGGATTTCTGAAAAAAAAAATGTTCTACAGACGCTTAAATCTCCTTTATATCCCCTTAGGGAAAAGTGTTTCTAACTAGAGAGGATTTTCCAGTTCATTCATTCTGACACATTTCCAATACATGGGATTACATTTGCAAGAATTTATTTCTGAGTGTTTTCACATACATACACACATACTTTAGTTATAAGAGCCCTGTGATGTATAACAATGACAGACACAATTATGTGCAATAAAACAACTTCACGTTTTCTGGCCTTGAACCTGTGATACTCGTTTAAGAGACATATGATTTAACAATCAGCCTTCCCCCCCCACTTCCCTAAGGGAATGCCATTTATGTGCAATAAGATCAACAACTCTATTATACGGTTAACACTCCTCGGCGCCAGATGAGACTGTGACACTCAAGGGAACAGTCGTTTCTGCTCCGATGGTCATAAACTGCTCTTGAGAGTTCAAACCTCTTCATTCATTTAGGAACCGATTTTGAGGACTGTTAGTAACCTCATTGTTCACTTGCCTTTCAAGAACACGACTGCAAATCATATAACTCGCACTAATCATTTTTATGTGGTGCAAGCGATCCAAAGGAACATAAAAAAATCCAGACTACAACCAGCTTATTATAGTCTCTAGCCGGCAGGGGGAGTTTCAGAGCAATGAGCTGCGGGACTCCTTGGAGTGAAGGGTTAATGTAGCAACTGGTGCCCAAACTAAACTAAGACGGGCTGTGTGTGTCTCCTTTTCACTTAGCCTGCTGGTCCCGTTAAACTAATTAAGTCTCTGAAGAATTTCTAGGTGACAGAAAGTCCAGGGTGGCTGACATTCCTCAGCACATCCCCCTTCCAGCCGTCCAGACATTACAAGCAGGCTCATCTTGCAGACACTTACTATAACACGCACACATTACAGAGGGTTACTAGGAACGACTAACAAATGCAAAATAAACAGTTCATAACAACTAATAGTGCATTGTAAAGAAGTAAATAGACAATATAAAACACTGTAAACAAAACGCAGCAACTTACCATTAAATGCCTTGGTCATAAAACACGACAGAGTACTCCCGTGTAAAGTCTCTAAAGAGTTGCCTTAGACAATGACATTGACGTGAAAGTAATGCAATGCTCCAGAATTGCAGCCTCTTCTCCCCTGCTGGATCCCCAGTCAGTATAAGCAGTTCATGTCTCAGACACAAGGAAGCCGGCTGGGCTGAGTAAAGCAATACAGCCTCTAGGTGAGACTGCTGCTCTCTGCTCTACTACTAATGTGCTGCGAGCTTTCCAGACAGCTAACATGACATGAGCTTTCCTCCCCGCTCATTGGATCCAGCTCACCGCTCTCAGCCAATCAGCGGGAGGGCTGATATCAGCACAGCACGCACTCTTCTGCAGATTCCCCTCCAGCTAATAATCCTGCAGGGGGTGGTTTATTCACACAATGGGTATGTTGCAGCGCTTGATTCTAGAATTTGTCATCATGTAATCAGCTGCACCTAAAGAGGAAGAATGCTATTCAGACTTTAAGTTCACTGGTGCAAAACTCAGGATCATAATTGGACATATTTTCATACATTGCTAGAAGAAAATCCCCCCCTCAAAGAATGAACAAATCACAATGCTAACTTGAATCCAAGTAATAAAATAGCATCCTGATAAGGAGAAGCATTATTATTTTAGAGGTTTATAGAAACTTTTCTATCAGCTGTTATGTTGAAAAACTGAAGTTTGTCCTGATTGCCCAGTTGTGGAATTGTAAAGCCTGTAGGAGATAAGGCAATATCCTGTCTGCAGGGAAACTGTTTCTGTTTGTGTTTTGATGACAGAAGAGCTGCAACTAAATCACACAAAATAGGATATAAAAAGTGGTGTTGTTAATGCCCCTATTAACATATTGCTACTTTATTATAACATAGCACTGTAAATTATTAGAGTGAACATAGTGCACACAATAAACAATGGTGGAACTCCAACCTTTCATAAGTATTTACCTAAAGGAACCTAATTGGTATTCTTCAGGGGCTGCATCCCTCTAATGGTCAAAAGGGTCACACATTACCTTTAGGGGCATATATTTAATTGTCGGCGGAAACACCGAAAATCTTGCACTCCGCGCACTATTACCGTTAATACGGTAATAGTGCACGGAAAAAAACGTTATTACTGTAGTTTTCTCGCTGGATTTCAGCTCGCAGCTCCCTGAGTTGGTGGCCAGAGGTGAAGTCTCGGAGGGCCGTCTGTTGCCCATCACTGGTCTAGGGAATAGCAAGATACATATCTTCATGATTACATCTTGGAATAGCAAAATTATGAATAGAATCTTGGCTCTAAAGAGCTAAACAACTCCACTAGTCTCGAATATACACAGCCTGTGTGGCATTAAGTAAAATATTATAAATATGCAACAAATGGTCGTGGTGTCTTTCCTGAGACTACTATCAAATCACAGCTGGGCTGTGTGCAGTTTGCAAGCCTGGTAAGCTGAGATGTCTCAGTGTTGTAGAACTGGAGACATATAGGATTTAATGTTTTAAGGATATGAGGTATCCAGTGAATATGACACCTGATTGGTTGCTTGAAGATTGGAATTCCAAGAGCTAAGTGACAAAACATTGCTCTTCATGTTTGCAAACTGTGTGGTTTTGCAGTGCTTATCAGGTAATAATGGAGAAAACAGGGACGGTGGGGCAAGGTAAGTGGCGGACAACCCCTTTAAAAATGCATCACTTAGGAGGACATCCTGGGAGGACGGAGATGCTCCATCTTACATCACCCTGGGACAGAGCAGATGTCAGAATGTTATTGAGAGCTTTGCAGCCAGTAAGGTAACAGGAATGTTTAGCACAAATTGGTGGCTTTAACATAGAGATAAGGCCAGTTGTTTAGCAGATATAATAGAAATGTTATGGGTTGCATATGATCATTTTATCAGCATCTTTGTATTCACTGTCCAGCTTGGCTGAAGGAAATATATTTTGCTTTTTGTGATATTGTGGGAAGGAAATAATCAAACATCACTCTTTAGCACACATGCAGGGGAGAGTAGGGTAATACTGAAAATTGTCCAGTAACTGGAACAAGTACAAATAATTGTAATTTCTTTACAATGTGTCCTGTAAAAATAAATCTATGGCCTTGTACATATGGGCATTATTTTAAATTCTTTAATGCATATTCTCATATCTTATTAAATGTGCATTGATACTGATATTCCCAAAAATTTGAGTGGATAGAGCAGTACACAACCCATTTCTGACATGTCTGCTTTGCTTTGCGTCACTTTCATACTGTCTGAAGCATGTTAATGCTTGTAGACAAAACTTGTAGCGGGCAGCAGGGTGGCTCAGTGGTTAGCTCTTCTGCCTCTCAACACTGGGGTCATGAGTTAGATTCCCGACTGTGGCCTTATCTATGTGGAGTTTGTATGTTCTCCCCATGATTGCGTGGGTTTCCTCCGGTAGCCCCGGTTTCCTCCCACACTCTAAAAACATACAGGTAGGTTAATTAGCTGCTATCAAATTGACCCTAGTGTGTGTGTTAGGGAATATAGACTGTAAGCCAGGGCCATCTTACCAGCATTATTGGCCCCCGGGCAAAGCAGTGCACTGGGGCCCCCACCTACACAACCACAGAATAAATATATATATATTGACTTTTTTTTTAATATACTTGCTCTGCTACCCTTGAAGAACAGCAACTAAAAAATAAAATCCCCCCTTCACTTACCTTTCAATCGCCTTGTTCTCCCATTGCTTCTCTTCTTTTTTCATATTATCTGTTTTCTTCTTTGAATTTCGCTTGCTTCTCCATTGCATCTCGCGTCGTGGCTCCTTCGTGCTGCGTTCCTCAATGAAATTGTCAGGCGTGATGACGTCACGCCCAACATTCAGTGCGAGCGCAGCACGGAGGAGGGGAACAGGGAGGGAGCCGGATCGCCACCTGACCTGACCACGTGACCGCAAAAGGTACGTTTTTTTGTGCAGGATTATTTATTCTAATTAAGAAAGTGCTCTGCCTATGGGGCCCCCTTTGCCCGTGGGGACCCCGGGCACTTGCCCATCATGCCCAATGGAAAAGACTCCCCTGTTGTAAGCTCCACTGGGGCAGGGACTGATGTGAGTGAGTTCTCTGTACAGCGATGCAGAATTAGTGGCGCTATATAAATATCATCATCATCACTTATTTATATAGTGCCAGCAAATCCCATAGCGCTTTACAATTGGGAACAAACACTAATAAGACAATACTGGGTAATACATACAGACAGAGCGGTAAGAGAACCCTGCTCCAAGCTTACAATAAACAGCTGACAATGATGTAGACAAAACATTGTACTTTCATACTTGCTTTAGAAGAGCACATTTCAAAGCCTTCCTGCATCATAGTGTATCATTTAATTAAAGAATTTCCATAGACAAACTATGGGGCACATTTATCATTCATCGGCAAAAATGAGAAATAGTTATCAATCCTTATTGCATGGATAAGGATTGAACTATTTCTCAAATTTATGAACAACGGATCACAGAAACAGCAGTTCCGAAAAACTGCTGTTTCTGTGATAACAAAAATCATACTTACCCCCCTCTTCGGAACGCGCTGTCTCCGGATCTCCTCCAGGTGTTCTTCGTTCCTCTTCATCCTTCAATTGCGCAATCAGCTGGCGTACATTAACATGACAAGTTTCCGAAAAAAAATTGTTTTTTGGAACTTGTTAGATTGCGGCCAGGACCAGTCACCATACAGTTAAATGGTGACTGGTCCCAAAAAACGAAGAGGAGTGCAAAGCAGCAGATATCCACGATATCTGCTGCGATGCACCTTTATTAAATATGCGGAGGACACATCGGGACCTGATTTCCAAGGTAAGTGCACGATAGTGCACTACCGTGCTTTCTTAAATATGCCCCATATGTCAGAAAACTATGCCCTACAACATTTTCCTTCAGTGTTGGAAACAAGCACTCAGAACTGTAGAGTTGTCATTGGAATTGGTGTGATGAGCAGTTTGTGCACTGAAGCCTGACTATGGTATCCTGCTCTGTAAAGTTCTTCTTGAACCATTTGTGATTAAACTGGCTGCTTGCACCACAAGTCGAAAGTTGCAGTCAATTAATCTGTAGTTGCTTGCCTGTTTTGTTTTATATTTCAAATCAATGCATGGATACCATGATCCTGGAGTACACGTTTCCACTCACATTTGTTGATGATGTTTGATGCAGACATTTCCTTAGATACCATTGCTTGTGAAACATTAGCAAGTTGAACTGTTTACTAAATGCGAATACTAAAACTTAGGTTTTCTGTGCGGAAGAAGATCTATTTTTTTTACTAAGGACAAATATAAAAAAGGTATGTATTTTGCCTTTAAATTTAATATGCAAATTATTAGGGATAAAAGGAAAGAATTTTATGTATATAATGATCATTGTGTCACATTTATTATGAGAGTTCCGTAGAAAATTAAAGGGACTATGGTTTTTGTTACTGTTAGCCTATATTACTTATAATACATTTGATTAATGTATAATATTTTTTTGTTAGTTAATTCACTTTTTCAAATCTAAATGCCTGGATTAGTGGGCAGGCCACATATATCCACGCCTAAGGGTTGTATTCTGTGCATAGGTTGTGAATTTTTTCACTAATGTTTTTTTAACATTTTTGTTTTGTCACATTTCTGCAGCAGAACAGTTTCAAGCCGGGTGTATGATCGCGTAAGAAAGAGTGAAGATGTATAATGTGGGTCAGTCAAGGATAGAAGGAGCTGTCCATGTCTTAGATGTGTGTAGAAATCCCTTGTATTGATTGCCCACTGAATGCAGTAACTTGTCAAGAGTTCCGATGGATCATTGCTATGTAGTATCAGATGAACACAGGGTCACCGTTAGCCCTGAGAACCAGGGGCCCCGGCTCTGAATGTAATTAGAAGTGCCCCTGGCAACTTCCCTGCATGACTGTGAGTGCCATCGTTTATTAACTAGGGCATATTCACTGTGTATTTCTTGCTGTGATGCAGGAAACAGAAGTCCAGGAGACTCCCAAATTTGTGGGATTCCTCCCAGACTCCCGGAGAGCAGGGCAACCTCACGGATCACGGTCATTTTGTAAAGTTAAACAGAGGGGGCAGGGCTTAGTGACATGATTCACGCATCATTGTGTGCAAATCACTTCACTAAGTCACCATTTTGCCCAATACCCTATACTATTGGTATAGGGCAAAATGGCGATGACCGCTTAGGGGGTGGAGCTTAATGATGCAATTCTCTAAGCCCTGCCCCCCACACGCTCACCTGTCACTGGACCTCCCGAAAGAGAAAATGAAAAAGTAGGCAAATATGTGGTAATTAAACTACTACAAGGGCTGATGAGAACAGGAGAAAGTGCTGGAGAGGAGGGGGAGGAGGAAAGAGAGAGAGAGAGAGCAGAGGTAGATTTAGGGGTTGGGGGTTAGAAAGAAGGAGGGTTACTTTGGGGTATATAAATATATGTCATATAATATATGAAATATTATAAAAACATAAGTAATTAATTTTAAAAAGTAAATCAGTAATATATTCATAAGCAATAATAATGTCTATAAAATGTGGGGAAAGTTGTAAGCCATAATTTAATTTTGAGGCTGGTGGGGGAAATAGATCTTTGTACTAAATGGGAATGGTAATAATTTAACGCCAGGACTGATGAAGGGTGAAATTGGACTGTTTATAAATGTAAATGTTATTAATTTAATGTTGGGGTTGGTAAGGAGAAATTGGTCTATTTATTAAATGGGTATGTTATTAATGTAATGTTAGGGCTGGTAGAGGTTTAATATGTCTATTTCTTAAATGGGAATACTTTTAGTTTAATGTTGGTGCTGGTGGGGATATGCGTCTTTTATTAAAAGTGAATGTTATTAATTTAATGTCTTGGCTGATTAAGGGTAAAGAGGCGTATTTATAAAACAATAACAATATTAATTTAATGTCAAGCTGGTTAAGGGGAAGAAGGCCTATTTACTAAATGTTGGTGCAATTAATTTAACATGAATGCTATTAATTCAATTCTGGGGTTGATTGAGTGGAAGGAGGCCAGTGTCAGGCTTTGAAGAGTGCTATGGACTAAAGATGCTCAGAAACCACTGGTTAAGCCCCACTGAACCAGGAGGTGCGGACAGGGCCGCTGCTAGGGTTCTCAGCGCCCTAGGCAAAATTTCAAAATACCACCCCCGCCCCACCCCAAGACACGCCAAATACCCACTTCCCAGACCCTCACACACTTCACTTTTGGTAAAAAATAAATAAAAATAAAATAAAAGATAAGCCTTACCTCCTACAGCGGTCTCGCTGCCGTGATGTTTTATAGAGAACGTTGTCCAGACTCCACTGCTGTCCAGGGGCAATCACAGGATTTCTAGAGGGGAAGTATCCAAGTATTAGATATGGGAACAAAAACTTGTGAGAATGACCCATCACACTGCTCCCCCTGCAGCACAATGCCCCCCCCCCCACTGCTTGACCATGTCCCCCCCTGCAGCATACTGCACCCTGCTGCTTGACCATGTCCTCTGTCCCCCCCCCCTGCAGCACCATGTCCTCTGCCCCCCCCTGCAGCACCATGTCCTCTCTCCCCCCCTGCAGCACCATGTCCTCTGTCCCGCCCCCTGCAGCACCATGTCCTCTCTCTCCCCCCCCTGCAGCACCATGTCCTCTGTTCCCCCCCCCCCCCTGCAGTGCCATGATTTTATTGGCACGTCATGCTCTATATTTGACTTGCTTCAAGTCAATAATAGAGCATGAGGTGCCAATAAAATAATTATTTTATCCACCATATTGTTTAAATCAAAGTTAGAGCATGAAGTGAAAAATAAGTCATTTTTCCACTGCATATTTTGCAAATCAAATATAGAGTATGACGTGGCAAATAGTAATTTTTATACCATTAAAAAAATACTATTTTCCACCTCATGCTCTATATTTAATTTTCAAGCTATGTGGGAGAAAAATTTATATTATTTGCAACTTCATGCTCTATCTTTGATTTAAAAACTATGTTGGATAAAATTATTATTTTATTGGCACGTCATGCTCTATTATTGACTTGAAACAAGTCAAATATAGAGCATCAGGTGCAATAAAATAATTATTTTAACCACCATAGTTTTTAAATTGAACATAGACCAAAAAAAGGTGACATAATAATAAAAAATCCCACCCCCAACATTTTTTTTTACTACACACTTTAATTAATTAAATTAAATTAATAATACCCCCCCCCCCCCAAAAAAAAGATAAATACTTACTGTTTTGGATCCTGAAGGCTGGGAGGCTCTTCTTTAATGGCTGCCCACCGCTCCTCGGCTTCTTTACCACAAAGTAGAGGGGTGGAGCAGCCGATGCATGCTGGGAAGGGAGGGGGGTGTTGGGTATTACAAAACTTTATTCACACTGTCTGCCAGTGGAAGACAGTGTGATATATGGCAGCACAGGCGCCGCGGCCGCTGGGAAGATCTGACACCTAATCACTGACGTGAGTGATCAGGTGATCAGCTGTGCGATGCGCCGAGCAGCCCGGGCTGGCGGACATTGAAGAAACAGCGGCGGCACCCGGCCGCCACTGCACCTCTCTCACACTTTTTTCCGCTGACTAGATTTTTAAATCTAGTCAGCGGGAGCGGCGCCCTAGGCAACTGCCTAAGGTTGCCTAATGGGTACGCCGGGCCTGGGTGCGGAGTCTAACGAACTCCTGGTGATCACCATGGACCCTCGCAAATAGGTTTGGGTACAGGGTAAGCAGGTTGCGGTCATCCTAGATAGTTACCAGAGTAGTGTTTGAGGGTGGTCAGAACGGTCCGGGTCAAAAATCAAACCAGAGCTGGCGGTACCAAAGACAGATCCACAGAGAAGTCAGACAGGCTAAGGTCACAAGGATAGGACTAATAGCAGAATTCAAAAGAATGGTCGACAAGCTGGGGTCACAACAGATGGAAACAGGCACAATCCAGAAGAAAAGTCAGGGGAAGCCGGGTCGGAACCAAAACAGGAGCAGGAACATACAACAATGCTGGAGAACAGGAGAACTGATACTCTGGCCCCCTAATGGTGCCACAGCAGGGTTTAAAAAGAGGAAGCCAAGCTGTGATTGCAGTAGGAGAGGGTCAGACACGCTGACCACCAAAACAAGGAAACGTCCTGTTGCTTAGCAACGGGACTTGTCAGTGCGCATTTGCCCGATGGCGCAAGGACTGCCTGTTGCTTAGAAGCTGGACGCCCCAGCCGGAACTATCAGGAGGCTGTTCCCACTTCATAGAGGAACAGTGGGGACTGTGCCTGGTAGCTTGTTTATTAAACAAAAAAAGCTACAGATTTAATGTGCGGTCAGGGGCAAAGAGGCCTACATTGTTCACTCACTGCTCAGCTTTCAAAGAGGTGAATAGTAACTATCTCTTTTCCAAAAAGGAACCCAACATTCTAGGACCCGGCAAAACAGCAACTAAGCTTAAGACACCAGCAGCAGCACCAGGTAGTCAAAGCTGCAAAACAGGTATGAAAGCGCAGCACAGAGTTGGAGAAAGGCATTCTTCTTGTAAAGGTCTAGGCACACCCCTCCAAAGGGGAGGCAGCATCTACTCCCACCAAAAAGCTTGTTTGCCAGTGTTCTGTTTTGCTCAGGGTACTGCAATGTCTAGTTTGAGCTCTGTGTTCACCACTGCACCAAGAACACATATTTGTTGCTCTCACAGGAGAATGAGATGGGAGTGACCGAGGTGGTTGACCCAGAGACACCCACAATAAATTATGGTGAGCAAGGACAAAAAGCAGACTGAAGAACATGGACCCTTTCAAGTAGATATGAGAGATTTTTTTAAAACGTTATCAACAACAGTAAATAAATGTCTTGCTTTCTGATTTACTAGGAATCTAATTAGGATTTTTTTAGTCAATGTAGGAAATTATGAGTGAATGAATTAAAGTATGTACATATATCTGACACTTTTCTTAGATGTATGTAAGAATATCTGGAGAAAGATTCCAAGTAGGAAATTAAGCAGAGTGCTGAGTCAAGGATGACACCTAGGCAGCAAGCTTGAGGAGTAGGGTTTATTGTCATGCTGTCAACAGAAAAGACAGATAGGGTTTCTGCTGGTTGGTGAAAAGACTAATTACTCAGTATTTGAAAGACTGAGTTTGAGGTGGCAGGGGGACATCCATAATGAAATAGCAGAATGTGGGCCAACACATGGTGAAAGATCTGGAAAGAATATTTTTTGTGTTTGTTCTTTCCTCATATAGGTGATACTAAAATTCAAAGGAGCTTGTTAGTTCTCCAAAAGAAGTGAAATAAATAGAGCAGAAGGCTTAGAACTGGAGGGTGGGTCCAGAGAAAAAAAAACACTTTGATAAGTAGGGTGAGAACCAGAAATACATTAAAGAAATATTTGGGGTTAGAGATGACAGATTGGCAGTATATTTGTTTGACAGTGTCCACAGCATATCAGCAGGTGGGATTTTTCAAGAAGTCATAAGGACTACGAAACTTTCACCATTGACGTTCTACTTTGTGGGAGAGGCTTTTGTGTGCCTTGGCTGAGATCATGGTCGACACTGAGAATAAAGAGTAGCTGGAGGCACATGATCATGGGCTGTTGCTAGAGTGTTGGTAAGATATGGGGCCATCAGATCAGGACAGGGTAATGTAGACATTTGGGACAGAAGTTTTTGCAAAATGGTTGAAAGTAGTTAAAATCAATAAAACTGTAAGCTCTGCTGAGTATGTTAGCGCTATATAAATGTAATAAATAACAGATTTCTGCAGCTTGGTTGAGTTAAAAAGGTTTCAAATGGTGGAGGAGAGATTGCAGATGGTCAGGTGATGTCTGAGAAAGTGAAAGAGGTGGTAAAGAAATCAGAAACTGAACAAAAAGTCAACAGAACACAATATCAAGGCAGTCGCAATCACAATGAGTAGAAGTGTCAGTTCACTGGGAGAGGCAGAAAGAGTAAGTTAGAGAGAGTGATTTGGAAGCAGGAAGAGCATGTTGGATATTGAAATCACGCAAGATGTTAGTGGTGATGTCAGAAGATAAGAAATAAATCAGACGGAAAAAAGTTCAAAGAATTGTTATCCAAGGGAACAATAGAAAGAACGCACAGAAAGAAGGCATTAAAAATCCAGAGAGTATTTACTTTACAAGATGGGGACATGAGTGATGGAACAGGTGGGAGAACCTTAAATCTGTAGAATGTGGACAGTAAAGCAGCTGCATCCCTTTGATTTGATTGCTTAAATTTTAGTTCCTGATAGAAATAAGCAAAATCTTCAAACCTGTTCTGTGAAGTATTAATCTCATTTCTTATTTGGCTGTAAAATGTTGCATGTGTCAAAGGCAAAATTTGGCCTTAAGGGTGCCGGACTTGTCCAACCTCACCACACAGCAGAAATAACTGAACCTTCCTCTGTTCATAGCCTGTTTATTCTGTGCAATGTGACTTTACAATTACAGGGCAGAGTGACTACAGAACTCCAAGGTTGTATCATCAGAACTTGGCGCCGCTGTGAAATGGCATGGGCTGCCTCAGGATCCTATTCACAGCAAATCTTGCTGCAAATACACTAGTATTTATTATTGATTTCCCTCCGCAGTCATGTTTTCAGTCTGCATTTTTATCTCATTCTTTTTCTGTTTCATCATTTTCAATTAGGATTATTCATTTTGGATAGTGCAAATAATATATAAAGAGAGTGCTGAAACAATAAATAATGGTTGTCCAATATCACACAATTAATAATTGCAAAACAGATTATGAAATGTCACATAACAAGGACAAGGGCTTATCAATTCTCAGAATGATCATGCAAACAAACATTAATAACCAGTATAGTTTTTCCTTTGTTACACCAAACCAAGGTTACATTTTATTAATATAATATTGATTTTAGCACATCAAAATCAAGATCGAAATAAATTTAGTAGTATTGCTGTTCTGAACTAGAATTACTTCTAATTGTAAACAGTGTGAGTGATGATGAACACAAACATCTCCTTATAAGTATTGTGGCAAGAGCCCGCTACTGCAGAAGCACACGCGAACAACAACTTCCTTTTTATGGTGCTTTATTGTCAGGATGGTAAATGTTTGACACCGTATACTTGTACAGCAATCATGGAGACCCTAAACACTAGCTATACATAGTCCAGCTCTCTCTCAGGACCAGCCAGCTCACCCAGCGTTGGTCTTCCTGAACAAATGATATAAACAAGCTTTTATACCTGATACTCCTCCCCCAGCCTTAGCTTGATGGACAGGTGACACACCCACCTTCTCTTTAAAAGGAAACGCCCATCACTGGCTCTGTAATTCAGACACACCCTGTCTGTTTGCTGAGAGGAAGGATTTCAAGTCATGTAAGTTAAACCAAGCTTAAACTGTTGCTTTTCATACATAGGTCTTTACATTCAATCTAGGTGCATTACTGCACAAATGTTTTACTCTACTTCCCTGCTTTCTCTGCATATTGCCAGCTAAATGCCTCCTTTTGTTACAGTATGTAAAAGAGAATTAGTAATTATAACAGGACAGCACAATTTTCCCACAGTGATCAATAGGTGTGATAGCTACTACTAGCCAGTGGCCAAAAAAAATGACCGGTAACACTATATTAATTGCGTTACATCGAATCAAGATAAAAATAAATTGCTTGAATTTCAGCTGCAATAGATGTATATTCATATTGCTGAGCTGCATCTGTATCTAGGCAGTATTAAATTGCAGAAAGCTGTGCACACACAGTTTGAGACATTGATGATTTAATTTTTTATATCTCTGTCTGACTGGTCAGCAACAAGTGCCACATACCATTTGGATCCATAACCGATTCTACCACAAACGCACTCAGGTTATCGAACCAGTGGAATTTTAATTTTCGAGCATTAACATGTCATTTCAAATAAAGAATGGACAATAATTGATTACATAAGTATGCACACCCTTCTTATAATACTTAGTAGAAGCACCTTAAGCCACAGTTACAACTGTGCATCTTTTCAGATAAGTCTTTACCAGCTTTCTACATATGGACACTGTACTTGTTGCCAATTCCTCTTTGCAATATTAATTTAATCAAGTGACTGTTGGTGAAGAGTAATTTTCAAATCATTACACCATCTCTCAAAACAGTTGCGGTCTGGGCTCTGACTGGGGCACTTCAGGGCATTGATTTTCTTTATTTAGGCCACTCAAATGTGACTTTTGATATATGCGTTGGGTCATTGTTCTGCTGGAATATAATTGTGACAACAGTATATCCCAGGTGGACCCAGAAATAAACAGAGAGAAAGCATATTTGGGCTTTGTATTGCACAGGCAGACGTAGTCAGTTTTGATACTTATGTCTCCTTACTCTTGGATAGGTGTAACGGGGGAAGGAAAGGGCTGCCTAATGTAGGCCGAGTGCAGTAAGGACGTGTTGACGTAATTGCAAACTGATTCAGACCTGCATGGAGACGTATATTCGCCAATAGCCGTATCACAATGCGCACTGATAATGACAATTAGCAACACTAGCTAGTCGCTTCTGATCCAATGACTGCAGAGTTACCTTTCCAGCTGTTAGTGATTCCTTCATTGTGATTATATTTTAGGATTGAGCAGACGTTTATTAGTGTAAGTTCTTTTTATATTTGCCCTCATACCAACACAGCAATAGAATTCTTTAGAAGTATATTATTTATTTTATATTACACTTAATAGCGAATGTGTGTCAAGCTATCAATGTCATCAAATATTTCTGCTTATGACATTTATATTACGATTATCTTTGTATAGGCTTATGTGATTATGTTTTAGTGTATTGCAATTGATACTTTTAAAATTAGTGCTGTAAACTAACAAACTACTCTGTCTTGAAATTCAATATTATTCTCCCCTCAGGGTCTTTGGTGGTTTAGAAATCAATCACACCAGGATTCCAGCCATAATCTTTGTTTTATTTTTTATATTGATTATAATATCTATGCAAATCTTATGTAATCTTTCTTTTGCAAATCTATCATATGTGTTTTTGTGATGACATGTCCATGATTTTTTTTTTGTAATTATTTACTGTTTTTCTCCTTTTTCTGACATGTAACATATTCTTTGTCAAATGGCATTCTTAGATGATATTGTTGCCTTTGACATCAGTAGCAGGAAGCATACAGAGCCGCAACTTAAAATTTTAGTGTCTGGGACGAGAAGAAAAACTGCCGCCCCTCTAGCCTTCAATTTACAGCAAATTAACCTAAAATATTCATAAACTGCGCTCCCATTTACTATTGCGCCCTGCATTCTTTTTCAGCATTGCACCGTGTCCCCCTTTCACAATGTGTTACATTTCTGTGCATCTGACCTCATTCCAGACCACAGTAGCAGTGGTGCCCGCTCCTGCACAACCCTACTTAGGGCTCTGGTAGAATGTGTATAGGTCATGTCTAAGCCTCCTTGGGTTGCCTGACACAGAGATGATACACTGATTTAGGCTCCTCTCTCATGTCATCCTGCAAACTCTGAAGATTGTGAAGAGTGACCTAGAGCCTATGATTGGTATCTGCACAACAATACCAGCCCTGACTAAATTGTTGGCTGTGTGAAAAAGATCCTGTATTTATGCCTTAATTGCATAAGCTATCTTCTTATTCTGTTCTCAGGTACACTTATTATACACTCACACTTTTATATACTTTTCCTTAAATAACATTGCCTTAGTCAGTCCTGTCACCACACTAAATAACACCTAAGCCTTACAGAATTAATTATCCAATAACTACTGTAGCTCAGCGCTACTTCACAGTATATATTTCTGTTATAACCAATACATACAACATATGTATGTATTCAAATTAAAGTATTTTACTGTTTACACAGAGAACCTTGCATTTACAGTTCATATATACATTATAATAATACTCAACATAACAGCGTAATTACCCTGAGGCAATACTTATCTATCTATCTATCTATCTATCTATCTATCTATCTATCTATCTATCTATCTATCTATCTGCCTATACAC
This sequence comes from Mixophyes fleayi, assembly GCF_038048845.1. Taxonomy (NCBI): domain Eukaryota; kingdom Metazoa; phylum Chordata; class Amphibia; order Anura; family Limnodynastidae; genus Mixophyes; species Mixophyes fleayi. The sequence goes on from NC_134405.1 coordinate 194,853,973, forward strand.
ACACACACACACATATATATATATATATATATATATATATATATATATATATATATATATATATATAGATATCTATCGATCTATCTATCTATATGTATATATTTCTATATAGTGGGTGAAATAAGTATTGAACACATCAACATTTTTCTCAGTAAATATATATTTAATAGGGCAATTGTAATTAAATTAACAACAAATGTCAGCAACAATCCTTGCAATCCACTCATGCAAAGGAATCAAACCGTAGATGTCCATAAGTTTTGTGTAATAATGTGAAATGACACAGGGAAAAACTATTGAACACATGAAGAAAGGGAGGTGCAAAAAGACATGGAAAGCCAAGATACCAGCTGAAATCTATCAGTAATTAGGAAGCAATCCTTCCAGCTGGTTCAGCCACAACTGATGGGCTATGAAAAGGTGTCTCATTACGAAGGTGTCACACAAGAAACATCTCAAGATGGGTAAAAGCAAAGAGCGTTCTCAAGTCCTTCGCTACCTTATTGTTGCAAAACATACTGATGGCATTGATTACAGAAGGATCTCTAAACTGCTGAATGTTCTAGTGAGTACTGTTGGGGCCATAATCTGGAAGTGGCCAGAACTTAATTTCACCATAAACCGGCCACGACCAGGTGCACCTTGCAAGATTTCTGACTGATGAATGAAAAAAATTATCAGAAGAGTTGTGTAAGAACCAAGGACCACTTGTGGAGAGCTTCAGAAAAACCTGGAATTAGCAGGTACAATTGTTTCAAAGAAAACATTAAGTAATGCACTCAACTGCCATGGCCTGTATGGACGCTCACCAAGAAAGACTCCTTTGCTGCAGAAAAAACATATTGAAGCTTGTTAGTTAATGAGGTTTGCTGCACAACATTTGGATAAGCCTGTGAAATACTGGGACAATATAGTGTGGTCAGACGTCAGATGAGAGCAAAATTGAACTCTTTGGATGCCATAATACACACCATGTTTGGAGGAGAAATGGCACTGCACATCACCCCAAAAACACCATACCAACATCAAAGTTTGGAGGTGGGAACATCATGGTGTGGGGCTGTTTTTCTGCACACAGTACTGGCATACTGCATGTGATTGAAGAAAGAATGAATGGAAAAATGTACCGAGACATTCTTGATAAAATTCTGCTGCCATTTACCAGGATGCTGAAGATGAAATGAGGGTGGACATTTCAGCAAGACAATGATCCCAAACACACAGCCAAGGACACTCTCAATTGGTTTCAGAGAAAGAAAATAAAGCTGATAGAATGACCCAGCCAATCACCTGACTTGAATCCAATTGAAAATCTATTGAAAGAACTAAAGATCAGAGCTCATAGAAGAAGCCCACGGAACCTTCAAGATTGGAAGACTATTTATGTTGAAGAAAGGGGCAAAATCATACCTGAGCAATGCATGCGACTAGTTTCTCCATACAGGAGGCGTCTTGAAGCTGTCATTACCAACAAAGGCTTTTGTACAAAGTATTAGATACATTTCAGGCATACTTTTCCCTGTGTCATTTCACATTATTACACAAAACTTAAATAATGGACATCTATGGTGTGATTTCTTTGCATGTTTGGATGGCAAGGGTGTTATGAGCCGCGGCTCCCCAACGGGCCGCCGTGGCTCACTTCAGGTTCGCTCAGACGTCCCGGCCGTCTCCTTGACAACCGGGACGTCACTTCCGCCCTCTGTGTCCCGGTTGCCTGGGCAACAACCGGGACGCTCTGCCTCTACTGCCGCAGCGCCCGGCCAGCTGTCCTACAGCCGGGCGCTTGCGCGCAGACAGAATTAAAACTGGTGTTTTGCAGCAGCCATACAGTTTTGATATCCACATCTTTAGTGTCCTCATATATTGGATGATTTTGGATAGTATGGCCTCATTCATGGATCATTAGTATTGGGGGAGGAGTCTCGCTGGCCTCTGCTTCCTATTGGTGTTCCTCACTACTTAAGGCAGTGAGGACTGAGCCTCACTGCCAGTTATAGCTCCCAGTGTAGCTAGTTTGGATTTCCCGTGTATGACCCCTGGCTTGTTTCTGGACCTTGTTGTATTGCCTGTGACCCCTGACCTCGGCTCATTATCTGGATTCGCTGTCTGCTGCCGGCCCTCGACCTCTGCTTGGATTTCACTCTGCTGTGTACTACGTCACGCTACCCCTGGATTCTCCCCAGTCAGTGCACATTTCACGACCCTCCGTTCGTCTGCAGCCAAGTCTGTCCCCACCACTAGGGGCACCAGCGAACACCAGACTTTCGGAGCAGACTCCGGGTTTTGTCGTGCTGACTGGAGGGGTTCCTAACAAAGGGTTGTTGCTGACAACTGATCTAAATTTCATTACACTAGCCACATTAAATATATACTTACTGAGAATAATGTAAATGTGTTCAATACTTATTTCATCCACTGTGTGTATATATATATATATATATATATATATATATATATATAAATATATATCCTCTCTGTTTTCTGTAGTGTAGGGATATTCCTAATACATATCTATATATTTATATGAATAGATATGATACATATCAAATCCTTGTTTCCTGGATCCAATTCTTTTTCAGTAATATAGGGAATGTTTCTGTAGTATAAGGTTTTTTCCTGTAGTGTAGTTGAATTTCTTTTCCCTTTTCCAATCCTTTTCTGTAGTGTACGGATCTTTTCTGTAGTATAGGAAATCGTTTCTGCTCATCCAGGGAAAGGCAGGCAGCAGAGAGAGAGAGAGAGGGGGAGTCCCGTGTCTGGCTTTTATAGTCCTGACCCGGAAACTCAGAGCGGCTAGGTGTGTGTGGATTATTCACAACACACATGTGGACACTGTGTGTGGGCCAGGGACGATAATGTCATCACCCCTGGCTGCCTCTCCCCACTGTGTACATGCCGACTTGAGTTAAGGGTTCCTAGCTGAATGGGGGTTAGGCACATGAGTGCTCCTACGTTTGCATCCACATGCAGAAAGATGGTTTTGTTTTGTTGCGTAACATAAAGGGTGGAGAAGGGGCACTTGGGGGGGAGGGGTTCCTTGCATCACAGAAAAGCGGATTTCGAGGCACACATCGACCAATATTAAAAACATTGAAACACAAAAAAGTTACAAAACAAAGGCAGTCCCAATGTCCACTCACGCTGATATTTAATTTGTGAAATAATTGAAGCTAAATTGAATAGTAGGAGGAAAAACATGTAAAGTTTAAATTAATGAAAGGGTGGTCTTAAAGTGTTAGTAGGTTGGACTTTGAAGTGACATTTAAAGCTCAGAGAACATTAATTTTGCAGGGGAAGGGAAGTGGGCATCCACCTTGTAGTATGCTTGGTGGATAAGTAGGGGAACTGGTGCAAATAAAGAAGCAATGTAAGTCCGATTTTTTTTCAGTGTGTAATTTAGCCTTAGGGGTAAATGTATCATACTCCGGTTTCTTCAACTCGCGGGAGTTCGGCGAGATGACAGCTAAAATTTTAAGCGGCGCTGCCTTGTAAAGGAAAACTTGCCTTTACAAGGCAGCGCCGCTTTAAATTTTAGCTGTCATCTCGCCGAACTCCCGCGAGTTGAAGAAACCGGAGTATGATACATTTACCCCTTAGTGTCTCTGTTCTTCTTCAACTTATATATTGGCTTCTGCATGGCAGAACAGCTCATAGTGCAGAAACAAAATTATTGTATGCCTAGTGTTTTAATTAGTAACACCCGTTAGCATAATCAAGTGTATTGAGCGTGCTGATTGGTATATGAGGATTGATTTCAGGTTTATTTCTCTAGGTTTGTATACAGTCTAATGTAGCTTTCCAGTATGTGTAACTACATATGATTTTTATGTTGGACGACTACAGCTGAGTACACTGAAAGTCAGACACCTGTTTATTTTTGTTGGCAGGGTTAATCCTGTGGTGAGTAACAACAGGAGTTAATGGACCAGCCCTTTTTTTTAATGAACATGCATTGTTGTAGGGGCCAAGTTTTTTATTCAGTTAAATACATGATTGATGAAGGCATTGCTATACCTCTAGCTAATACAGAAGGAAATATGATTGTTCTAAATAAACAACACATCGGTAGAATATACACCTAAACCTCTATAGCATATGGGGGCTATACAACAAGAAGGTCATTAACTAGCCATAAAAAGTATGCAGCACTTTGTACAGTAATGTTAAATGCATGTATCTTTCCATATTCAACAGCTTTGTTGTTTTGCAGGATGCAGTGAAAAAAATTGGGAATAGCGTCTGTACAATTCTATTTACAAAAATGTAATTGCACAGTACTGCTTACTATCACCTTAGACCCTCCCTCTTCTTATTTTTATATCTCAGTTTTACATCTAAAATATACTGAAAGTAAATGGATGACAGGGCTTCCTTTATTCTATAAGTAAAATATATATTTCATGTACTTCTACAGAATCCCTATTTCTTACACTTTGGCAAGAATTGGTTAGAATTTTGTTCAGGCTTTACAACCACTTTGGTGGCTATTTTTTTTTACTCCATTAATTACTTAAGAAACTAAATTCATTTAATCTTTAAAAATTTTAATTAAAAATATTATAGCCCTATATGTCTTGGCGAAATATGTTTTACAATACAAATGTGGTAGTGAGAAAAATAGCAGTTAAAGTGTTTAAAAAGGTTAACACAATTGAACCTTCAAAAGTAATTTAAGTATCTTATACCATAAAAAAACTAAATGTTCTATTTGCACATCTGGTGCAACTAAATGTACATCTTGCACCTAGTTTGTTTCAGAAAAGGACGACTATACACCCATGTATGGAAGTGTATAATAGATTGGACCACAGCTTACGTCACAATTTTCAGAGAAATTTCCCTATTACAATCCAGGAATAATGTGTGTCAGGCAGACTGTAAGTTCCTTCTATAAGGCTATAGTCATAAGACATTTGTTGGTGCTTGCTGATTGGCTTCTTTGCGCTACATCCTATGCTCTGTAATTTCCCTGATTGTCCAGCGTGCGTTTAGCAAATCAGGATTAATTTTCCTACAGCCAATCTTTTAAGTTTAGCTGAATAGATTCGCCCATCTCTATATGTAGTATTGTGTATTGGCTTTTTAAAATACCCTCTATTGGCTTAATTCACACCTTGTTTTCCCCAGTAAATATATTAAAGATTATTGGCAGAGGTTTGCGGGAAATTTGACTTCTGTGCTCTTTGTTTGCAAGCCAGCCTCCAAGTTATTTTATCTTTAGCACAAGGACATCAAGCTGAAGAGGTATCTTTGAAAAATATCTACATGTTGATATTAAATGCACCACATTAGTCTATTATGAACCACATAACCGTACCACAATAAGAAAACAATCTCTGACCTTATAGTACCTATCTGATCAAAGATGTAAAAATATAAATAGTAATAAGTCACAAGCTGTAAATAAACAAATGATCTGACAGAACAAGGCTTTAATTGTCAGTCTAATAAATACACAGTGAGACTGAGAAAGAAATGAGAATATCATCATCATCATCACCATTATCACCATTTATTTATATTGCACCACTAATTCCGCAGCCCTGTACAGGGAGCTCACTCACATCAGTCCCTGCCCTATTGGGGCTTACAGTCTAAATTCTAGGGTCAATTTTGATAGCAGCCAATTAACTTACCAGTATGTTTTTGTAGTGTGGGAGGAAACCGGAGCACCCGGAGGAAACCCACACAAACACAGGGAGAACATACAAACTCCACACAGATAAGGCCATGGTCGGGAATTGAACTCATGACCCCAGTGCTGTGAGGCAGAAGTGCTAACCACTAAGCCACCGTGCTGCCCCATAGAGCAAAACTGTTAGGGTTCTACTTATCAATTTTCACCCACATATCGCAGTGATAGGAAATTACATTTTAGAGCAATTTATCAAATTAGTCTGGCCGAGACAGCATTGGCAAAAAGTGGTTATTCTACTGATGACTGATTCTCACAGTGATATCTTCTGCTGCAGCGAAATATTTCACTTCCTGGTTTGCCCTTGCTGGTATATATACATACATGTCCAGTGGGGTGAAAGGCATTACAGTTGCATCACAGTACTGCACTGGCATTCATTAAAGTTAATGGACTGCAGTAAGAGACAGCTCTGCTGCACCATGTTTTTGCAACCGTGCGTTCTTGTAAAGATCATGGGTGACTGACGTGGGTAGTTTTATATACTGCTGTCCTGTAATGGGACTCAACTCTGCTCTCTTCCATGTTTAACATCCAGCATGTATCCAGTTACACAATACACATATCAGGAACGAAAACTCCTCACCCATCTCTAGTATGAGCCTGAACTTTCTGTTGAGCACAGTCTCTGCCAAAAAGCCAGCATATCTCCATCTCCCAGCTTGGCTGTCTCTGCTCTCATTATATTCATTGATAAGGCCTTTATTTTATGAAATGTTCATTGATTAGAGCTGGGAGACTGGAAATGACTTTAATAGGCAATAGACAGCTATTACTATGTGGAAAAGAAGGAGGGGAGGAGCATACAGACAGCTGGAGGGGGGGGGGGGGATTAAGGATAAGATTACTTTTCACACAGATTCTCCTCTCTAGCTGGTTACTGTTCAGGCACTAGGAAGGCACTTTTTGCCATGCCCATTGAGCTCTGTGGACATGGCAAAAATCACAGAATTCTCTGGTGTCGAACCGTAGATAAATTGCCTTAAGTGGTACCAGAGCCTTTCTCTGGCGACAACAGATGTTTTTGCCAGAGTTTAGGCTTACTGTAGCTTCATAGATAGATCCCTTAATATAAAAACCTCAATAATACAGTTAAAACACTGAAGTATACAGGGGTAATAAATCTTTATGATTCTGGAGATAAAATAATGTAACCATTAATAGTAACCAAGCTCTTGTTCCAACCAACAATTTAAGCATAGTTGCCAACATTTTCAAATATTTTGCAGAGACATCATATTGCTGCTGAGCAGGTATATTTAAGCACCCCCCCCCATACCCCATCCAGTCTAAATATAGGATATATCTTAAATATCTTCTTTCATGTACCCCATTATCCTCTTGGGATATACGTACAACATGTTGAGAGACCCTGGTCTGGATGGACCTTTGTGTACTACAATTCCAAGTATTATAATTTAATTGAATACATTGCAAATATTTTTTTTTTTGCATTTTAAATGCTCAATTAAATTCTAACTGATAAAGCCTAAAAAATGAAAATATATTTTTAAAATTCCATGCCTTAAAAAAACCCCAAGAGGAGCCAGGAAATTGAGAGGCTAGGATGCCAAGAATAGAATTAAACACCTTATAGATGAAACAGGTCTGAAAGTCTCCAACCCATTGCTTATATGTTTGCAGAGTTTTACTTGAAACTATATAATCTGAAAGATGATAGCTCTACACATCAACCTAGTGCTGTGGAAATAGATAGCATTCTCCAACATCTCCACCTGCCTGAGTTAGATCCGGAGGTAGTCTCTTCACTCCATGCCCCATGGCCCCAGGCTGAAATCCAGGTGGTGATTAAACACCTCCCAAAAGATAAGGCACCGGGTCCAGATGGTTATGTCAATGATTTTTATATCACTTTCCAAGCTGAGTTACTCCCTATACTTAAACAACTCTTTAATGCTGGGACGGAGTAGGGGACATTCCCCACTATGATTTTGGAGTCACAACTGGTTACCATACCTAAACCGGGGAAGGACTCTGCACTTTGTTCAAATTATAGACCCATTGCTTTACTTAATTCAGACAGCAACAGACCTCAGATAATAAGAGACTGGTCATTATCATCATTGAACGGTTTTCAGACACTCAATCTGAGCTCCTGATCCTTTCAATCGATGCCGAGAAGGCGTTTTACAGGCTTCATTGGGGCTACATGCAGCAGATCCTCCTTCAGTTTGGGTTTAAGGGTTGATTTTTAATGGCTATTTCTGCCCTCTACTCTGATTCCACGGCTAAAGTTTAGCAATGGATTTTTGTCTGATAAATTTTCAATAACAAATGACACCAGACAGTGGTGCCCCCTTTCTCCACTTATCTTTATCTTGGCAATGGAACCTTTGGCAGCCACTATTAGTGGATCAGATGCATTTCCAGGTATCCCCTTGAATTGTACTTTGCATAAGCTATTTCTGTTTGCTGATGAAGTTTAACTTTTTGTCACTGACTTGGAGACCTCCATGTAATCCTGGATTCTTACAGTTGAGCCTCTTACTACAAGCTCAATACTTCGAAATCTGATGCTTTACCCATCAACATCCCCCTGTTAAGCTGAATTGACTCAATGGCCATTTTGAATACTCATGGAATACATCTGCTATTCCATACTTGGGTGTGCAGATCTCCCCAAATTTAGACACTACCTTGGAGCTAAATTTCATGGCCCTAATCCTCCAACCCACTACTCTTACTTCACTCTTATGAAGTCTTGGATTTGCTACGAGGCCTTCTGGTTGGGAAGGGTTGCCTTCAAAATGATGTTGCTGCCAAAATTGATGTACCTATTTCGAACTATACCTGTTGCCATACCTAAAGATACTCTCATCAAACTCTGTTCAATTGTGAACACCTACTTATGAAAAAACAAACCCTCCCGCAGAGCTAGCTTCCGGATGTGCCTACCTAAGCAACTTGGTGGGTTAACTCTCCCTGACTTGGTTAAATACCATGACGCTTGCCTTCTTGTCCAATTTAGAGACTGGTCCCAGACCCCAGACCTAGAATGTGCACTTAACCCACACTTTCCTATTGCAGACTTGCTTTGGGTCCCTAAAGCCTGGCGGCCCCCTAGCGCCCTAATGCCTCGGACCACGAGAGATTTGTTAATAGTTTGGGACAAAGTCCTAGCAGCCAACCCTAACATTGATGTTCTCACTAGAAATGTCTCAATAGTAGCCTTGACTAAGCTGATACCAGACCTTAACCTCACCCTTTGGAGAGCACAAAGTATAATCACACTTGCTGATTTCTTTAATGACCAGAGCCTAATGTCTTTCCTTAGATCCAAGACAGGTTTCGGCTCTCTGCCTGGGAGTTTTATAAATATCTCCAGATAAGACATTGGCTTACCTCACTCCCTAGACAGGGCCTAACTCTCCGACCACCCCTGGCCTTGGTACATACGAAATTGATGAAAGGGGCTAATAAAGCTGGTATACCTTTTTGGTATGGCTTTTCCACCCCTCCCTACCTTTCACAAAAACTAAAGTACAGGTGCAATGGGAAGCAGACCTACATATAGATCTCTCTAGTGATCAGTGGAAGGCTATCTTCTTGAACTCATATCATATGACCAAGTGCATGAATCACACAGAAATGTTGATAAAATGAATTAACATGTTATAACTAACTTCTGTTAAATTGCATAAAATGTGGCCCACCCAAATTTTGTTGGCATCTGTCTAATACAGTTGGCGACTTGCTACATATTTTTTGGGTATGCCTACTTATCCAACCATTTTGGATAAATTACAGCGCAAACCTCCCCCACGGCACCCGAAGTAGCCCTTTAATACCACTACCCTTCACAGTTCCCCTTACATGCCAAATATGTTTTTAGTCATATACTGATAGCTGCATGTGACGCCTTAGCCCAATCTTGGAAGTGCCAACTGCTGCTGTCTCTCAAAAAAGTAGTGGCTAAGGTTCAGTTTAGCCTCGAGAATGAGATGGTGGGAATGCCATAATCTACTGCAGCATCATCCCCACTCATGAAGTGGTATAAGTGGCACATATATGTTACCGAAGGTGAGGCCGTGCCGCCTCTTGGCCTTAACTTTATCTCTCAGTCTTCAGTACTTTCGCTTATAGAGTCCCCCCAGTCTACACAACCAGATGCTTCTGAGTCTTAGCAAATAAGGCGATATCTCTATGGCAAATTGTATTGGTTATCTTGTCGATATGGGGATTTAATGTTTTTATACTGTAGTGTTCTTATCCCACTATGTACCTCTCTCCCCCTTTTTTACTCTGTCTTTTCCTTTCACCCTTTTTTTTTGTTTTCTGTAACCCTTAATTTTTTTGAAAACCAATAAAAATACTATTGAAGTTAATAAAAAACAAGAGGAATTGTGGAGTGAATCAATATTGAAAAATAGGAACATTTTAAAGGCCAAATTTTAAAACACGAGACTGCTCCTTGAAATTAAGGATGGTTATTAGCTATGAATTAAGAGGATTTGGGCCACAAGTACTGTGCAAAGAGTGGACATTTCCTAACAGGCAGGAACATTGCAGAGAGCTAACTTCTTAAGACTGATATGCTTAAGTTCAGTTCCTGAACAGTCTTTTTACATACTGTATATATTATATACATTATTAAAACTTTCCACAAACGCCATACATTCCTCCAGACATTTAAGAAAAGGAGGAAAGGGAGCTAAACTGCAGTTTTATAGCTAGGGAATGGCAAACGATAGTCACGTGAGTGAAAAAACACATGAGGCTGAATATATATGATTTTGGAGATTCTAGACAACATCAGCTGTTTTGGGACTTTTCCAGCATTTTAAGTATTATATACCTTAATAATCTTTGACTGTATTACTGTTGATGTCAATAAATAGTTGGAACAGTGTAATGCCTACAGAACTGTTAGGAGTTGATAAACTAGAAGTCAGCAAATAATCATCAGAAAGAGCAAAAGGGGTTCTTTACAATAGTGACAATATTCGCTTCTGAACAGTAAAAGTTTACAGGTTGAGTAAAATGATATTACTGAATGGGACTTATTCCACTACAAAGGTCAGTGGAAATTCAAATTTGTAGTGGAAATACTAAACCAGATGAATTATATATAACATTCACCTGATTCAGTGAATAATCTACAGCCATGCTTAGCAGTGCTTCATATATTATTTACCCATTCCCAAGAGAGTACATATGAACTCATTGTTCCTGGTAACATCATGGTTTGTGAACCAACCTTCTTGCACAGACTGAGGATTTTTCACATTGTCTGAGATTTTTTTTAAAGTGTTAAAACCTGCAGATGTCCGTAAGCAAATTTGAAATCACAGAAGATGATGTAATTATTGGCACAATACGTACAAGAGAGCTGTTTGGTGTATGTTGTGCAGCATGAGTACACTGATTAATCTGAACTAGAGGAATGCAATCTAGGATTTGGGTGATCACTGATGCAAAGCATTAGCTTGAAACCAGCATATTTTTCATCTCTACACTTATTGTCAGAAAGAATTACTTTTACACCTATATAGGCAGGAAAGAGAAGAAAATCACATTTCCAATTTCCTTTGATCAAATGGTGTTTGGAGCCAATTACAACAATGTGTTCTCTTTAGGAGAACAAGTTAATTGGTACTTTAGTATTTGCATGTACAAGGGGAAATAGAAATCTGAACCGTGCTAATGGACATGAAAGGTCAAAGGGGTGTCAGAGGGAGTGTTAAAAGACATGAAAATATGTGGTCTTATTAATCAACAGTCTACAAAGCAAAGGTAGGAAGAGGAAAGTGATGTCACGTTTTGCACTAAGAGAGCTGCCCTCTAGAGTTACTGAACAATAGTGACTACTCTATCTTCTCACTTTGGGGTAATGTGCATTGCCTTAGACCACTAAATAAATTATTATTATTGTGCAATGTGATTTGCATTGGTGCCAAAAATAAAAAGTAATTTCCATGGATTCTGTTGCTATGTAGGTTCATCTAAATATATCACGGACAGGACTTTGTAGAAAGCTGTTGGTTTACTACGATATTTGTCATAAAATTTTTTACTAAATTTCGAATTTTAGGTAATAACAATAGATTTGCATTTAATGTACACAATAAGAGCTTATATTTAATTGCAATTTGATTTTCGACTGTGATATGCTGCCCTGCGCTGCTTTCACCAGAAGGTGATGCAGCTTAAGTAGACCACAAATTTGTGATCTTTTGATCACAATGAAGAACACTTTGCCTATACTGTATGCTTGATGTTATGCAGTGAATAAATAGCACAGAAACACTGATGACTAGTCCAATAATGCAAACGGCCACCTCAATGTGATCAATACTTAGTGGTAAATGTATCAAACCTTCTAAAAAAGAAAAGTGGAGGAGTTGCCCACACAACCAATCAGATTCCATCTCTCATTCTGTAGAATGTACTAGATAAATGATATTTAGAATTTGATTGGTTGCTATGGGCAACACCTCCACTTTTCCTTTTAAGAAGGTTTGGTATATTTAACACTTAGGGGTAGATTTACTAAACTAATGTTTAAACCGCCACATATCGCAGTTTAGTGCTCCAAACTGCCGCATTTTTTATAGGACGGTTTGAGGTTGTGATGTAAAATGCCTGGCGATGTGTTGGGGATTGAAAACAGCTAAACTGCGGGCAGTTTAGTCAAAACCATCAGTAGTTTGGTCAAAACCGATATCAAAACCACCATAATAGCACCATGTATACCTGCTTCTGATTGGCTTGATAGTTCAAACATGCTGTTTGAACTATCTTGCCATTCGGAACACAAGAAGAGACATCAGTGACATAAATTATGGGGGCAATAATTATTTATTGATTAAGGGGCAAAATGTATTGTTCATTATATTATGGTGGCTATATTATATTATATTATTAGATTATATTATGGGGGCACTAAGTATCCCCCATTAACAATCAAATAGTATTGCCAGTTAATATAATTGTATATTCATGTTTCTCCATAATATAGTACAATAACAGTGGTCCCTTAACATAATGAAAAATATAATTTGTCCCATAAGTTAATGATAAATTAATTTTTCTCCTTAATAAATAATGATTGCCCCCATAATTGTATGTTAATGCTGCTTCCTCTTATGTTCTGAATGGTAATATATAGTAGCTCACACAGCTGCAGTTTGAGCAATCTTGCCTCTCACAACCACCTTTTTTCTGGCTGTTTTCCCGGCGGTTTATCAAACAACATCTTAGTGATTTTGCTTGGCTATGGTGCCTCATTGTAGTATTTATTGTGAGTAGTACTTGATCGGCTCACATCTTATGCTGCAGGTCCCTCTTCGGTCAGATACACCCCGTGGATATGAAAACCCCCAATCAGGTTTCCATTCTGTTTAATTCAAGGGAGCTATAAACGTGCAAAGTACAGATTCCAGTAATAATGAATAAAGATTTTGAGCAATAAAAACCAGGAAATCTGGAACACCCAACATATTTAAGTGCTATATCATCTATGTCATCTATATACCAATATAAGTGTGTTATGCTGACTCATTGATGTGGACACGCTCAAGTGCACAGACAGATGTTGCATTTAGCATTGCACTGTACTGAAATAACCCTAGTGTTGTGAGATTAATAAATAATAGCTGGAATTTGGTAGAGAATTTTGGGAGATTGGAATACAAACATAAAAAGCAGAAACAAAACGCAGAATGGGACTAATCATAGCTTTAAAGAAAGACATAAAGACAGTAGAGAGAGAGGGTGTTGCCAAGTAGTAAATCTAACTTTGTGTAAAGACGCTGAAACTGCATGCAATAAGTACAAACCACAAGACAAAACAAATCACAAAGACAATTTGTGCTCAAGGTTGTTGCACTGATGTCACTAAAAAAGCATAATCTTCTGTGTCATAAGCAACAAAGAACCTGTTCACCCAGGCATATTTTCCCAGTATGAGATCTGGTCTACTAGTATACATGTGTTCACATAGGTGCATCACTAATATATGTCACAGACCAAAATAATGCCCAGAGTTCAGCTTTTGGGAGGGGTTCTACTAAGAGGTTGATTGTCTATAAACAACCCTGAGAATTCATTATCCTAACTCTCTACTATGACAGACAGTGATTTTCTTTCATAAAAATGCAATTTGCAGCAATTGGGAGCAATAGTATTATAGAATATTCATCAGCAATGTTTTATAAATACGTGAACTCTTGCCATTCATTTCAATTGTGTTTCCAGAGTGTGTGCTACATGTATTAGTCCATTGAAATTAATTAGTGCATTAAAATGAATTGGAGGTATTTTGTCTCATTGAAATGAATGGGAAAGCTAACAAACGGCCGAGTTATGGAATACTGTGTGTGACATTTGGATACCAGGGGCAAACGCAGGATTTCTAGAGGGGATTTTCCAAATGCTTGATTTCAGAACAAAGCAAGAAAAAGAAAACAGAAAACACTTGGTGCAATAATAAGCGCTTTAGAAAAGTAAAATGTATATAAATGTAATAACTTGTATTAAATAAAAAAATAAAACAAAGAATGAGGCATAAAGTTGTACATGAATGCCAAAACACACATTAATATTAACCTCCTCTACATAAATCCATCTTAATTATTTTACTACATTAATATAATAATTTGTAAATTAATAAAACTCTACAAAATGTACACTAACTTCCCTTCATGACTAATAATAATAGTTAAAACTGCAGATGAGTACAGGTAACTTGCTTTCACATTCACTTTTTTCTAGTCACAGAAACACACTAGAGCCTAAAAAATAAGTAAGAACCATAACGATGGCCATTTTGTTGAAGCCAACTTCATTAAGACAGATTCCCACAAAAATTAGCCAGACTGCAAACAAAGTGTTATAGTTTATTTATTTGTTTTCACCCCTCTAACTGGGTTTGAAGCAATCTAAGGGTCTGGAACCAGTGACAACTGTTCTATACTAAACCCTGAAAAACTGTTGATTTCAGGCAATTTTCTGATAATTTTTATGGGATGTTTGTAAAATTTTGATTATTGGTCCATTTTACTTTGAATAAAAAAATATTATTTTATTGCTATTACTGTAAATCCATCTTTAGTTGATCCTTCCTATTTGTGTGGAATCAGTATGTAATGCACTAGTGTGGATCTGACCTCATATGAGGCTAATATTTTATTGTGAATAATCTAAAGATAGAACAAAGCAAATTCATCCACAGCAAACATGATGAAGAAAACAAATCAATATATAGAATTTGTTCTAACAGCTAAATACATCTCGTAAATTTCACAAATATATATATCATAAATATATAAGCAATAATTTTCTCAATGATTAATTGGCATGACTGTATGTAACTAACATACTTGCTCTACCCTCAATCAAATCCCAGTGGACTTTTGCACTGGTTCCTCTCGGTGGTCCACACGGCACCCAGCAAGGTCTATGTTTCTTCCACAAAATAAAGGTATGCTTCAATGTTCAGAGAAGGGGATTTTTTTTTAGGAGATATGCTGTTAAATGTCCTTTTCAAATATGTGTAGAAAACCTCATAAGAATTTGAACGATCTAGTGCTGACAATGAATGAGGCAATTCCAGAAAGAGAGAAGCTGTACAAGGACATTCAACAAGAGATTTTTTTTAGAATTACCCAACTTCCAGAGGGAGGTAAGAAGTCCAAGGAAAAAGGAAGTATGTGGTTCAGGGGAGCTTCAGGTGACAATAACAGACCAAAAACACAAATAACACAAACTGCACAGTTGTCGATTTATCTAAAAGGGAACTTTCTGTAAAAAAAATATAACAACTATATCATCAACATTCATCAACATTTAATTTATATCAACATTTATTTATACAGCGCCAGCAAATTCCGTAGCGCTTTACAATTGGGAACAAACATTAATAAAACAATACTGGGTAATACATACAGAGCGGTAAGAAAACCCTGCTCGCAAGCTTACAATCTACGTGGCTTTGTTTCATAGATGATATATTTACCTTATGGGAAGGTACAAAAGAACTATACGAAGAATGTAGATAAATTCTCAATGAAAATGATCTTAACTTGCACTTGACACATAACATCACTTTCCTACATCTGAGAAAATTTCAAAGCGAAAAATTATAATCTTGTGATAGACTTACATAGAAAACACACTTCTACAAACAGCATCTTACATAGTAGGTTTGCATTTTTCTCCCGTTCTTAAAGCAATACTGAGATGAGAATTCATCAGAAGCAGGAGAAACTTCTCTAGTGATGATCTATTCATGTCACAAGCAGAGGAATTGTCAAGTAGGTTAAAGGAAGAGAATACAGTAAAAGTGATATGGAATGGTGACAATACCATAATATTTATAGGCAGATACTGTGAAGAATGGAAGGATGTAGTAATGATAATACAGAATCATTGGCACCTATTATTATTATTATTATACCAAAACTTAGTTATGGCATTGAGTTCACAAATTGGGTTCACATTTGTTGGCAACATTCCCCTAATTTACAGGATAACTTAGTCACTTCCACTATACAAGTAAAAACCAGAATTATTGGATCTAAGAAATGTGGCAATTGCAATCCATGTCAAATGATAGAACACACCATGGATATTCAAGACGACTTTGGAGGACCAAATTAGTCACCTTATCTACAGCAAAACAACTGAAGTGTTCTATTCCCATGTAGATTAAAATAAGTGGGTATAACATCAAGACATCTGAAGTAAAGTGTACTAGAAAATTTCACTATTAGAAATGTAGACACAGATGCAAAAAACAACTCACCTCAATCACATGATATTTCTTGCCAGACATTGGGGAAACAAGGGGTTTGACAGTATTTGGTTTTGAAAAGATCCACCTAGGAGTCAAGTGTGGAGACTATACTCAAGAATTACTTAGCTGAGAAAGTAAATAGATATTTTTGTTAGATACTTTTCATTCTATTCTATTCTATTCTATATTACATTCCCTTGGGACCAGTCACCCAAGCTGTACAACAATGAGCCACCCCCCTCACTTAATGTATTTTTGTCTTCTCCCTTCTACATCCCTCCTGACCTCTTCACCTATCCTCCTCACTCTGTACATGTGACCGGAGCGGAGTTCGCACAGTTTCCAAGGAATTGTAAGTGTCATGGGGATTTAATATTATGTGGGGTGGACAGGGCCGGACTGGGACTAAAAATCAGCCCTGGCATTTAATGAACACAGGCCCACATGCTCCATGTATGATATTGTTGCATGCTGATGTGTCGTTTTGCTGGTGCAGTGCAACATGAAGCATCTGTACACTTTTTCTTCCATTTCCTGTGTTTATGCCGTTATCCCAGGACAGCAGTAGTTACTGACTTTATATTCTTTCTGAAGAATGGGTTTCTTAATAATAGAGCCCCTATCTGTATGTCCAAATCTAAAAGGATGTTTTATAGCATATCCAGTATCAGACCTTTCCTCTTCAAACTCCTCATGTACAAGGCCCTCTCCAACTCCAGTGCTCCCTACATCTCCAACTTCATCTCTATACACACTCCCTCCCGCCCTCTCTGTTCGGCCAGTGACTGTCGCCTTTCCTTCCCTCTGGTAACCACATCTCACTCCCTTATTTAAGATTTCTCCCATGCTGCCCCCCACCACTGGAATGATCTCCTTCGTTCTATCAGACTAAGCAAGATTGTCCCATATGTACAGATTTTTTTTTTATTTTGCCTCCTAATTAAAAACAATAAGTATTGAATCTTTACAGTGACATGAATGTGTGCATCTAACCATGTGACACATGATACTGTTATAGCGGCTCTACAGTCTTTGTTATGCCATATTTACTAAATTTGATAACATACATTTTTTTGTAGTGAAAGTTTATACTTTCTACCCTTCCACAGGGAGCTTTGCAGAGCTTTCCTCCCAGCAACAGCTACTAAATGATATATTTATAGATCCACCCATAGTAAGGCTGAATAATCAATTTACCAGTAGGTAAATAGAGGAATGTCCTCACAGCTGGTTCCATTTCTTTTGTATGACCATTACCAGCTCAACCAGAAGCTGACAGAGTTCACTGTGACAGAACCAACTATATAATGCTGAAACAGCACATCATTACCACAACCTGAAAGAACAATGAAGTAGAGACACAAAACCCAGACGCGGAGAGACATGGAAACCTAATGTTGGCAGTAGGACCATTCACTACCCTTCCATTGCCACATATGTATGACCTTAATGCTGGCCTTGGGTGTTCATGGCCTTCACATAGCAGATAGCCATTAGGCAAGAGGGCCAGATAGGCTTCTACCTGTCTTGACAATAAAGCATGCTTGGCACTCTTTGTCTAGGCAATGTTAGCTCTGCTTCTTAAACTTTAATTCACCTGAGACTGAAGCATATACAGCTGCACTCAATGGGATAAAGCACAGAACCCTGAAAAATGCCGGCTAATGGAATTTCTAATAAAATGTACAGAACCAATAGCCCCTAAGACTAAAATCAGGCGCTTGTGGATGGAATATGTCACAGTCTTTGAACTTATCAATAACAACTTAAAAGATAGAATAGTAAATCTTTAGCAACTCCTATGATCAGTTTTTTTTGCAGACATTAATGTCTAAAAAACAACAACAACATATTGAAGAGCATAAGAATAATTGCCAACACTGGCGGGCTGTCAAATTTTAGCCTGTGGGGCAGCCTAATAGGAACATTTTAAAAGGAAAAAAATGCAGATAGCCCAGTGAAGCAACCTAAGGTAGCCCACTCTGGGACCGACAGATGTCCCCCTGCCCACCAGCCTAGCCTGCCCCTGATTGCCACCATCAAACAGTATAAAGAAATACAGCACTTATTTATTAAGACATATAAAACCGTTTCATAAAATTAACAATGTGAATAAATGAATCTGCACTAAAATCTGAGGAGTACAGAATAGATCAGCTCCACAAAAGATGTGGGGGAGGGCAGATTTCAGTTAAAGACTGCAGAGCCCTTTGCCATGTGATATTATTAATGCCATCAAAAATGTAAACTAGACTAAACCAAACAATGCAAACAGGAATGCAAAAGGAAATTCCGGCTTATGTTTATACTTCTGAGCATGGATGACCGATCCCAAAAAGAGGATCAGTAGTAGCAGAAGAAAATTAAAAGGCAGTATCCTGATATGCAACCAGCAAATCCACAGCATCAGTGATAGAGATTTCCTTAAGGATTACAATCAGTACTTGCTGGTTACTGTTTTGTTAATATACTTGTAAATCTATTCATCAGGACACTGAAGCATGGGTGGGCACTGCTGAGCTCTTTATTCAGCCATTTGCAGACTCCGGGTACCTTGCACACTGCCCACACCCACTTCCCAGCATCCCCATGGTCTTAGGGACCATCACTAAAGATTCAAGCTTAAACATATAAAGGAGTGTCTACAAACATTAAGCATATCTAATGCAATAACATCACATCTTCTTTTCTTTAAAGATAAGCCCTGTATCCTTCAGTATAACAATTCAACAATATAACATTAAGAACATCATCTAACACGTTTCAATGAGTCTCTCAGGTCTGCGTATTTCTCTTATGGGTCTTTCACACAAAGTCTGTGTTTCGTCAACCATGTTGGACCTTTCTTCCATCATGGTTTGTTCACCATTATCAAGTCCATCATACATGTCAGATGAAGGGTATTCTTCAGTCATGTTGCCATCACTATGGTTGGGTTGAGATCTTAAATCGACCCGATTTCTTCTTACTTCTGTTCCACGATCTGTACGTACAATATAAGATCTTGGTGCTACTTGTGCTTGCACAATACCTTTCTGCACCCAAATGCCTTTCTCATGATCTCGGAGACGGACTTGGTCACCTGATCTTAGATCAGATAAGCTTTTTGCTCGCCTATCATGGTACAGTTTCTGTTTCTCCTGTTGACGTACCTTACTCAGTCTCACCAATGCTGAGTTATGCGTATTAAGCAGTTCATCACTTATCGGAAGATTTGCTCTAATCCTCCTTCCCATCAGCATTTGTGCAGGAGAGAGTCCATTCTGTAGAGGTGTACTGCGGTAGATTAAAAGACTTTTGTAGAAATCTTCTTTGCCGTCTTGTGCTTTTTTCATTAGACTCTTTACAGTTTTTACTGAACTTTCCACCAACCCATTTGACTGTGGATAGTGGGGACTCGATGTTGCATGGACAAATTCCCACTCTTCAGCAAATTGTCTAAATTCAGTGCTGGAAAACTGAGGTCCATTGTCAGTGAACACTTCCATAGGAACACCATGCCTTGCAAAGATTGACTTCATGCAACTGATTACGGCTTTACTAGTAGTTGTAGGTAGAGTCTGAACCTCGGGGTAATTAGAATAATAATCAGTCACGACAATGTGCGTTTTTCCAATACAATCAAACAAATCTGCGCCTACCTTCTGGTATGGTCTCTCTGGCACTGCATGAGGACTCAGCGGCTCGACTTGTTGCTTTGGTCTGTACATAAGACACAGTTCACATGTAGCTGTAGTCTGTGCTATGTCCTGGTTCATTCTTGGCCAATACATCACTTCACGCGCCCTCCGTTTACATTTCTCTTCTCCTAAGTGGCCTTCATGTATCTTGCACAGCATAATTTTTCTTAGTTGTGCAGGTATAATAATTCTATTGCCTTTGTAAATAATACCATTGACAACCGTAAGGTCAGTGCGGTACATCCAATAATCATGAATAGACAGTGGGCACGCATTTTTTTCTGCTGGCCATCCTTTCAGAATGATGTCTTGTAACACTTTCATTGTGATGTCTGTCTCTGTTTCTTTTCTTATCTGTTCTTGTCTTGCAAGAGACACAGGTAGAGAAGCTACAATCAAATTAACATATGCGTCTATCTCTTTATCCATCAGACTTTCGGAACCTTCACTTTTGTTCACAGCACGGGAAAGTGTGTCAGCAATGTACATGTATTTACCAGGACAGTACAGCAATTGGACATCATATTTCTGTAGTCCTATAAGCATTTGTTGAATTCTCATGGGACAGTCATGTAACGATTTAGCCATGATAGCTACCAATGGCTTGTGGTCAGTTTCCACTGTAAACGCTTGACCATACACAAATTGATGAAATCGCTCACATGCATATGTGATTGCTAGAAGTTCTTTTTCTATCTGAGCATATCTTGTTTCAGCACTTATCAATGCTCTTGATGCATAGATTACCGGTTGCCATGTATCCTCATGTTCTTGTAACAACACTGAGCCTAGGCCAAATTGCGAGGCATCTGCTGAAATTCTTATTCTTTTTGTAGGATCAAAGAATCTTAGTACCGGTTGCTCTGTGATGGTCCGTTTCAAGTTTTGCCAACTTTCTTCTTGTTCATGTGACCACATCCACTCATTATTTTTGTCCAACAACCATCTTAGAGGTGCTGTTTGTTCGGAGAGTTGAGAAATAAACTTTCCTAAGTAAGTAATCATTCCTAGGAACCTTCTCACGTCGTCTTTGCTGTTAGGACGTTCCATGTTTATTATGGCTGATATTTTCCTCGGGTCAGGCTTCACACCTTCCTCCGAGACCACGTCACCCATAAAGGTAAGTGTATTCACACCAAATTCACATTTGTCCTTGTTCAGCTTTAGATTCACCTTCTTGATAAGTTCCATTACTTGTCTCAGTCTAGAATCATGTTCTTTTTTGTAGATCCCCAGACAATAATGTCATCCATCATTGTTTCAACACCTGGAATGTGATCAAAAATCATGTGTATCCTTTTGTGATATACTTCTGGAGCAGACAATATCCCATATGGTAGTCGAAGGAATCTGTATCGACCTTCTGGGGTATTAAATGTACACAGCATTGAGCTGGCTTCATCTAGCTTCATTTGCCAGAATCCTGAAGATGCATCCAATTTACTGAACCATTTTGCTCCCGCAAATTGTGACATGATTTCATCTCTGGTTGGTAGTTTGAAATGTTCTCTTTTAATAGCCTTATTTAAATCTCTTGGATCCAGACATATTCTGAGTTGTCCATTTTTCTTTTCAACAATTACTAAGGAGCTCACCCATTCAGTAGGCTCATCAACTTTCTGTATCACACCCAAAGCTTCCATGCGGTTTAACTCCTGTTTTAGTTTTTCTCTCAGCGCAAATGGCACTTTTCTACAGGGGTGTATCACTGGAGGAACTTGCGTGTCTAGATTTATCTTATGCTCGCCAGGCAGACAACCTAAACCTTCAAACATGTCTCTGTATTCTGTAAACACTGATTTGCATTCATCTTCTACTTGTGATGTCACCATGAAAACTTTCTTTATCAAGTTAAGCTTCTCACATGAACTTAATCCTAGAATCGGTTGTACATCTTTATCCACAATCAGTAGAGATGTTTTGAACTTTTGTCCTTTGTAGCTCAGGGTCACTAGGCATGTACCTTTCACAGGAATTTCCTCCCCAGTGTAGCCTGTAACTTTCACATTGGCTGGATGAATTTTAGGTTTTACTCTAAAAGTCTTATAGTCTTGAAACAATATCAAATTCATCTGCGCACCAGTATCAAGCTTAAAGGGAATGACAATCTCGTTCACTGTTAAAGGAACAATCCATTCTTTCTTGTCTGTACTGCAAAGTTCAATACAATTCACAAAAAAATCTTCAGACGTAGCTTGTTCAACGGCATGCACTTTGTTTGTTTCACTATTGGTTCTACAGCATTTGGCAAAGTGATTAAGTCCACCACATTTCATGCAGGTTTTACCATAAGCAGGGCACATTTTAGGATTGTGAGTATTTCCACATCTACTGCAGATTTTCCTATTAGATTGCATTTTAGACTGCTTCATTTTAGAGAATGGTGGTTTGCTTGGCTCTGTTTTCTTCACCACATGTACAGTAGTATCAGATTCCTTGTATAACTGTTTGGCTTGCAGTCTGGTCATTTCTGCAGATCTGCACATAGTCATTGCCTTGTCTAGTGTTAGGTCTTGCTCTCTCAGCAATCTTTCTCTGAGTCCATTATCAGGTATTCCACAGACAATACGATCTCTAATCAGTGAGTCCTTTAAATCACCAAACTCACAGGTTTTGCTGAGTGATTGCAGTTCTGTAACATACTGATCAAATCCTTCTCCAGACTTCTGATCACAGGTGAAAAACTTATATCTTTCATATGTCACATTTTTCCTTGGCACAAAGTAATCTTCAAACTTTTGCATTATAGAAGATAGCACCATATTCTGCCCTTCAGCAAACTGAAAACTGTTATAAATGTCCAGCACATCCTCTCTTATCACATGGAGGAAGATGGATGACTTTGTTTTATCCTCCATTGCATCAGCTCCACATGCAGCAAGATATATATTAAACCTTTGTTTAAATCTTTTCCAGTTTTCAGACAAGTTGCCAGACATGAGCATGCCTGCTGGAGGAGACAGCCTATCCATAGTTACTCACTGTTTGATGTGACCAGAGCACAAGGCAGATATTCAGACACTGCGTGTCACAGCTTTACAGACTTCTGCAGGATCCTTTCACACTCTGAGCTCTAGCAGTCCAGTTAAAACTTCTTCTGACACCATGTTTTGTTAATATACTTGTAAATCAGTTCATCAGGACACTGAAGCATGGGTGGGCACTGCTGAGCTCTTTATTCAGCCATTTGCAGACTCCGGGTACCTTGCACACTGCCCACACCCACTTCCCAGCATCCCCATGGTCTTAGGGACCATCACTAAAGATTCAAGCTTAAACATATAAGGGAGTGTCTACAAACATTAAGCATATCTAATGCAATAACATCACAGTTACCTCGTAGAGGGTTCTGTGGTTTGAAGCTCAGGTCCTCAGCTGGGTTCGTGTGCGGGCTGCTGACTATGCCTAGTGTACAACAAATCCCCTTTTTGCTGTCACTTTTCAGAAGAGCCTGCACAGTTCCTTAAAATAAAGCAGTCACCTTACTCTCCTAGTACACTCTTATTCCTCGCATTCATTACGTTACAAGTCTTTTACACTCCTTGTTCTGACATATGCACTAGTCTGAAGCGTTAGAAATAACACATTTTTAGACTACCTTTTATGGATTGCATACTTGGAGATTGCAAACTCTAATAAACTGACCTGGAACAGTCACCACACGGCTGCACGATGTAACATCATCACACTGCTGCTCGTTACAGAATCTCCTCCCGCCGAGCAGGGCGCTGGGAGCGCTGCAGCTCGGGCATTTGCCAGATGTGCCAGATGGCCAGTCCGGCCCTGGGGGTGGATGGTAATATTAGTATATGGAGTGGGTATTAATGTTTTGTAGGGATGGTGGTGGGATACTAATGTTATTTAGGGGTGCATTATTGTAATGTGGGAGGTGGTGTTTGTGGAGGTATTAATGTTATGTTGGGGCTGGTGTGGGTTACTATTATTATTACATGGGGACTGGTGGGTGAGGTATTAATGTTATATAGGGAAGGGTTATTAATGCTATGTGGGGGCTGGTGGGTGTTATAAAGATTATGTGCTGGTTGTTTTTTAAACATATGGGTATCATTGTTATATGGGGACTATTTATTAAATGTGAGGGCTATTAATGTAATATGAGGCTTGTTAGGCTATTAGTATAGTATAGGGGCTATTAATGCAAAGTGACATATCTAGTAAATAATTCTAAGGTAGTTTGGCCTAAGAGTCTGATTACTGGAGTCTAGGGTCAGACCCAGGAGTGTCTGCTGCTACAGGGCCAGGAACCTACCAATTTATTTTACCCCGTCCTCCACCTGCATGCTGCAGGTGAATGGGAGGCTTGCTGGAATTCATGTGTAATGGGAGCGGGTGGCTTTCAAGCATCGCCCTTGTCACAAGCTGTCTAGAAAAGGCATTGTTACAGAGGTGGATAATACGAGGACAGTTACCCAGTGTCAGTGTACAGGGGGTCTTAATCTTACTCTGATGTGCACGGTTTAAAACAGTAAATAACAGCAATAACTGTCTTTATAATGAGCCAAGAATCTTACACAGGATTTGCATTTGTACTAAATACAATTTTTAGGCTACACACAGAATTGGTTATTTTTTTTTTATTGTATATTGTTCTTGTTCTAAGACTCCAACAGTTCTATAATAAAAATAACATATTCCAATCTTTGTAAAAACAAAATAGCACAAAAGAGCAGTGTTTACATTTTCCGTGACTTGGTTCACATTGTATCAATTATGAAACTAGACTCTTTGCATAGCACAGATCCTGGTGTTCCTGTTAAAAGTCTTCAAGGTTAGTACATTTTTGTAAAAGTGCTGTAAAGTCTCTGGTGATGATTTGTACTATTAATAATGTTACAGCGTGCCCATTCAGCAGGATATGGCTAGTTAGCATATGAGTTTAAAGAGAATTCGTTAGTTGTGAGTATTGTTTAGTATATTTTTTACATAGTTCTTTATGCACATCGTTTTTTTCTATGCTCCTTTTGCCAGGAGGAGAGCAAAGCAAATAGCGATTGGTACATGCAGATTTGCCTTCAGCCATGCCACATACTGATCTATGATCGCTCTGGGACATCTACCTCCAGTTTCTTAGCAGACAGGGAACTGCAACATATGAAGACCATCACCTAGGAGACAGCAAATCGAAGTCAGAACATTTGCATGTTCTTATACATATATAGTGGATAGGACTTGCAGTGGCTAGACTGATTTAATTTGCAAATCGTACTTCCTCTGCTGAGCCACTCTGTCGGTCTCTACATTGGTTGCCTGTTTTTTTACCGAATCTAATATAAAATACTCCTACTAACATAGAAGGCTAGCAACAAATCTGCACCTACATACATCTCCTTACTTGTCTCAAAATATCTCCCAACTCGACACCTTCTTTCTGCACAAGATCTGCGCCTCTCTTCCATTCTCATAACATCTTTCCATTTCCGTTTACAGGACTTATTTCAGGCTGCACCCACTGTATGGAATTCCCTCCCTTGCACAATAAGACTTTCCTCTGGTCTACAAACCTTCAAGCGTTCTCTGAAAACCCACCTCTTCAGGCAAGTTTATAAAATTCCTCAACCACCATCTAAACCTTACTAGTTTACCCTGTTATCACCCTTTACACAATGCACACAAAACAACTATCCACTAACCGCCTGACCAACACTGCTGTGTGACTGGATCATATAGTAGACTAATCACTTTTTACCTTTGCGATAATTATAATAATAATTACAATAATAATAATAATAATAATAATAATCATCATGTATCAATTTCCATTTACATATAGATTGTAAGCTCTTTGTCTGTTTTACCCAGTATTGTTTATTACTATGTTTTTCCCGTATTGTAAAGCACTACAGAATTTGCTTGCGCTATATAAATAAATGTCGATGATCATGATGATGATATATTTACATCCAAGGCAATATTGTAAAATATGCCCCCAATCTTCCTGCCTGGAACCTAATTTAGAATTACTGCCACCATAATTACAGCTTTATACCAGACTTTGTTCAGACATATTAAACCCATCAGTGACTCCACACACAGGAAAAGTGACCCCACATATTATTCCAGAACAATAACCATATTCGAAATATAAAGAAAATAAAGCATTCTGGTAATTCATATGTAGTACAGGTGGCTAGATAATAATGCAGCCTTCATTCACTTGTGACTACAGACAATATTTACTGGTGGCTAGTGAGCAACCAAGCCCCAAATACTTGGTGGCTAATGGACATTCCAGACCCAGTTCACTGGTGGATTGTAAATGTTAGATACCCCATTTACTGGTGGCTAATGGGTAATACAGACCCAGTAACTGATGGAACATAGTGGAAATTGAGTCTGTAGTTGACATGTGTTTCGAAAAAGAAAGAGCAGTTGTCTGCACTTTTTTATTTTCAAATACGAAAACAACTTAAGAACTTTTATTTCTTGAACTCAAATTAAAGCAACTCCATGAAAAGCTACATATTAAAAAATACACAGGAACCTGCTGCAACTAATTAAATTTTTATAGAATTTAATCAGATTTAATCAGATTACAATACTAGAAGACACATTTTTAAGTGTTATTCCTTAGTATATTATAGACAATCCTCTCATAGCACTGTATTTGGAAGTTACAATCAGCTACTGTACTTCTTTCTTATTATTTCCAGGTTCTCTTCTTATTGATGCTATATTAGCAATTTAGTTGCAACATAGATAGTTATTAGTATCAGCGGCAGCAAAATCCCTATGTGGTTATCTTCCACTATATTGAGGAGCATTTGCTTGCACTATAGTTCACCAGTGACAACTGCCATAATATATTATTGACTAAATCAGCCCAGGCATGTGCCCATTCGTTCTCAAGGTTATCCTGTGAACTTATCAGTAAGCTCATATACTTTTATGTGCAGCCCTATGTGTAATAAGATCATTTTCGGAAACCTGCTTAAGATTTTTCAGGAAATATGTACACATAGAAGAATATTTTTTATTCATAAGTCTCCACTGAGTATAAGCACCTCCGAGTTGAGTATATCTATATATAAATCTGATTAATGGTCTAGAGTATGCCCTAGTTCGCTTTTTGTAGAGTTGCTATTTTAATGAAAGAAATAAAAGTCATTACGTTTTATTATCTGAAATTTAAAGAGTGTATCACACACAGACATCTACTTATTCTCTTTTTAATCTTATATATTGATTAGTTGCCATGGTAGCACCTCCATCTATATCCCAAAGTTAATGATCCCAGATAAGGAAAATAAGGGGGGTTAATATTGTTTGTTGCTTAAGTCTGTGTGATCTCTTAACCTGTGTAAATCTGTAATGAAAACTACAGACTAAATTTATTGGCCTTCAAATGGATTTTGAGTTAGCAATCAAGACCCCATTCACTGGTGGCTTGTGATCATTTATAGGCACAGTTCACTGGTAGTTAGCTAACATTACAAACTGAATAAACTGGTGGCTAGTGTACTAGTTGCACCCAATTCATTGGTCGTTGAATGCTCATTTCCGTTGTTCCCATTATTTTCACTGTCAGCAGCTGCTCTTGTGCTACTACCAGCCAGTGCTGTTATTCGTTGAATGCGGCTTCATTTCATGTCCTGCACTAAAATCCGCTGTCAAAGAGAAAACAGATCTGCTGAAAGCCAATAATAGCACATGATAGTAGCATTAGGTAGTAGTGCGGTCATGGTGTGCAGTGCACTTAGCACATGATGAAAGTACTTGTATTGAATGGAGACTTGTTAAATGCATTAAAATAAAACTTTAAAAATCTGTTTGTTTATACACTGATCAGGACTTTATTCATGAAACCTGAATGGAGTCCTGCTCAATGTATAACATACCTCACATCCTTCCACATGAACAGTTCAAAAGAGGGGAGGTATGGACTTCAACGATCTAAAAATGAATACAACAAACACAAAATGCAAATATGAATTTGTATTTTTATCTTTTTGGTAGAATGCTAGATTAGTAGAGTTTCAATATTTTTCTATTATCGCGTATACTATACTAATTTAAAATCTAGATTGAATTGTACAAGGGATAAGAAGAGTGCTATTTCAGTGCTACTCCACTAGGGTACTCCTGGATTAGGTGGGACAGGAAAATAAGGTGCTGATTTATGCCCATACATTTAACTTAACATTTTTAAAATTAAAATGAGCTCTACCTATGAATACGGCTGCCTTCCCAAACTCTGTAGCACTTATGTATTTGGCACAGTGAAAATGCTTAGTAACTGTACATAAACTTTGGTGTCATTAAAATAAACAAGCGTTTAAATTAAACAAGGTAAAAAGTTAAACATTTAAAGCATATTCCTGTGGGATCTGAAGAATTGTGCAGCCTAAGCAGAATATCCTGCAGTTAATATTGTGGTTGTTATAATAAGTAGCATCTGTCTATGACACATCCACATTGTGTATTGACATAAGGATGAACAGAAAAGTAACTATTCATAGTGTGATATATCTACAGCCTTGTATACGGAATACCATTAATTGCTTAGTATCATCACAATCATATTTTAGTTACAGCACAGGTCAGTGCATATGTCACAAACTCATAGTTAAGTTACACATATAAGTCACTGTAGGAGGCACATAATTGTATTTTGATACAGGCAGGGCCAGGGCATATGGCACAGAAACATAGTTAAGGTACATGCATAGTGTGAGGAGTAATTAAATAAGGGCTATTAAATAGAAAGGGTTAAATTGAACAATGAATTGTAATGTATGTAGATAACTAAAGCTGGGTACACACTACAGAAATTTCGACCAACTTTTTATGCCGAGCGATTTTACATGCGATCGATGGTCCGATCGCTCGGTCCATGGACTGCATACACACTAGCCTTGTTTAGGATGTTAAAGGGAAGAGCGGACGTCCCTTTAGCGACTTTTTATAGCCATCTTGTCGTGAGCAATGACTAATTTCGTACTCACTGTTGTGGATCGGTCGGAAGTTTATACACACTACACAACGGAAACGAGATTGGAACGAAAATTAAACGGTACGACCAACCAAATAAGGCGACAATCGTCCATTTGGGCAGACTTTCGACCATCGTGTCACTGCACACACTGACCCAACTTTTGAACGAGTGGTCGTGTGTCGGCTGATTCAGCCGATTATTGGATGAAAACTGTGTAGTGTGTACCCAGCTTTAGACAGAGTTGTAATTTAGTTTGACCTTGATTCCCAAAGTATAAAACATTTTATCTATACTAAGGGACTGATTTGGAGTTGGACATAAATCTAAAACTGGTTACACACCTATGCAATTATCGTGCAGATCACAAAATTCACGACCATTTGGTCAGATATTGCAAGAGTGTGTAGGCTCCCACGATCATGTTTTATTGTACCAAAACACATCGCATCTGTTGACTTTATCTGCTAAACTTCCTAAAAATCACGATCAACGATGGAACGATGTCGGGCAAATGTGGAAGTGTGTACGCACTTATGATCAGCAGTGTAGGCAGATATCTGTAGTGTGTATATAGAATCACAATCTTTTCAGCAGATGGTTTTGAGAGATGATGATCACAGATCTGAAGGTAAAGGTAGGTGTGTACGCATGAATCTGTATGCTTATTGGGACTTTCATTCGTTGGTGAAATTGTTATAGAAATTACATCTAAAGTAATATTGCATAGGTGTATTCTCAGCTTAATTGCAGGCCGCAAAGATGCACCCTTTCTTTCACTGCCCATGCAAAAGTTAAGGTCAGTAATGTAGAAGAATATCATGAATTTATGGTGAAGGAAATTAGTATAGTGGCAAGATTTTCTCCAGTGACATTCAGCAGTGTGGCAACATTTTTGCAGAAAGCAGGTTACCTTGGTATCGCATTGATTTTAGAGTGTTGTTACATAGAGAGAGACAGCATGATTGGGACAGGACAGATAACAGATTTAAGAGAGCATTGATTCAGTTAACAATGTGGAGAGGGAAAAGTGGAGGAGGTCAAAGCCTTGTAGTTGTTTATGTGTGTTTTGGATTTGGGTACATTGAGGGTTATAGGAGGTTGGGTGAGGCTGAAGGTCAAGTGGTGAAAGAGAGAAACATATTGAGACAGGGCATGCATTTGGATTGAAAATGGGAATGAAAATGGGAATGTTGCAATCCCAGCAGATATGAAATATGGGAGCAAGGCCACAAGTTGTTAAGAAACTGGGAGACAGGGGATGGGTAAATGGCAGCAGCACAAAGGTCAAAAAGAGATAAGAAACAATTGGTGAGAGCTTTAAAGGCAGAAATTGAGAAGGAGGGTATTGCCGATATGACTTTTCTGATGCGAAGTGGAAAGAGTAGGATGTCTACTTTGCCTCCATGCCTGTACCCAGGTCTCCTCTTGGGGAAAAATTTGTAGTGCAAACTAAGTTTCACCAATTATTATTCTTCTGATGGACTGAACTCTCTAAAAATGAGTTTAAGGCTATTCGGTCACCGCCTTTCCCCCTGTCATACGCCGGGTCTTCGGTATCTCTAAACCGAGAAGCGGTTCACTTACCTCTCTGCCGGGGTCCTCTCTCCACCGCGGCCGGGTGCCATCTTAGTTGTGGGTCTGCGCATGCAAAGACCTGATATCCTTTTAAAACCTTACCTGGTTTCATATTTGCCATTGATATCCCTCCTACTATTTAAGGCACCTTCCACCTTTCTTCAGTGCCTGTGCATTAGGTCCTTTTCCCTGTTCTGAGTAGAATGTGCCTTTCAGCTCCTCCGCTGTTCCAGTGGTATTTCCTGCTGTCCGCAGATCATCTCCTCTGCTGTTCCAGTAGTAACATCCTGCAGTGCGCAAATCATCTCCTCCGCTGTTCCAGTGGTATATCCTGCTGTCCGCAGATCATCTCCTCAGCTGTTCCAGCGGTAACATCCTGCAGTCCGCAGATCATCTCCTCCGCTATCCCAGTGGTAACATCCTGCAGACTGCAGATCAACTTCTCTACCATTCCAGTGGTATTTCGCGCAGTCCGCAGATTATCACCCAAACGCACCTATTCAGTGGTAGTCTTCAGCAGCAGCAGACCGACCGAGTACTTGCTTTCAGCCTCTGCCATCTTGTTGCCCGTTTCTCGCTGATCTCGCTAAATACTCCCTGGAGGGTCGCGACCTGCACAGTGGAAGCAGCCAAATCCATACTTTCTTGCGAGGGTCCCTGGTGAAGACCAGCCGCTATGTTAGACTCTGCGCTCTGGTAAGAGTAGCACCAAATTTGGCAGAGCAGGGTCCGGGAATCCTAGACGTCCGTGACACCCCTCTTTAATATATGCCTGATAATATATCTGCCCTGATAACATATTTTTGTCATCTGAAAAAGGCAAAATTGCTCTTTAATATTAGTAGTAATGTCACCCTATAAAGATATTGTAGCTCCCTATCCATCTCTGGAGTGGTGTATGTTCATTGTCACTCACCGGACTGTGAGTGCCTCTTCTCCCGTTGTTAGGAACCGTGGCCGCCCGCCATCCTGATGGTCTGCGCATGCGCAGCCTCTATGAACTCTTCAGACCTGTTGCTTTTAGTTAATTGGCTGATCAGGCAACACTCCCTATTTAAAGCACCTGTGGTCATTACCTCGTTGCCTGATCTTGGAGTCTCATTCCCTGTGAGTCTCTGAAGGTGTTCCTGTGTTTCCTCGTGTCTTCAGCTCCAGCTGATTCCTCGCTACTGCATTGCCGGTTTCCAGACCGCTTCAACTCTCCTGTGTTTCATCGTGTCTTCAGTTCCAGCTGGATCCTCGCTACTGCATTACCGGTTTCCAGAACACTTCAACTCTCCTGTGTTTCATCGTGTCTTCAGTCCCAGCTGATTCCTCGTTACTGCATTACCGGTTTCCAGACCGCTTCAACTCTCCTGTGTTTCATCGTGTCGTCAGTCCCAGCTGATTCCTCGTTACTGCATTACTGGTTTCCAGACTG
This sequence comes from Mixophyes fleayi, assembly GCF_038048845.1. NCBI lineage: Eukaryota > Metazoa > Chordata > Amphibia > Anura > Limnodynastidae > Mixophyes > Mixophyes fleayi. Next base: position 194,886,055 of record NC_134405.1, read on the forward strand.
CTTCAACTCTCCTGTGTTTCATCGTGTCTTCAGTCCCAGCTGATTCCTCGCTACTGCACTGCCGGTTTCCAGACCGCTTCAACTCTCCTGTGTTCATCGTGTCTTCAGTCCTAGCTGATTCCTGACTACTGCATTGCCGGTTGCCAGACCGCTTCAACTCTCCTGTGTTTCATTGTGTCTACTATTCCTGCTGGATCCTCGCTACTGCATTACCGGTTTCCAGACCACTTCAACTCTCCTGTGTTTCATCGTGTCTTCAGTCCTAGCTGATTCCTCGTTACTGCATTACCGGTTTCCAGACCGCTTCAACTCTCCTGTGTTTCATCGTGTCTTCAGTCCCAACTGATTCCTCGTTACTGCATTACCGGTTTCCAGACTGCTTCAACTCTCCTGTGTTTCATCGTGTCTTCAGTCCCAGCTGATTCCTCGCTACTGCACTGCCGGTTTCCAGACCGCTTCAACTCTCCTGTGTTCATCGTGTCTTCAGTCCTAGCTGATTCCTGACTACTGCATTGCCGGTTGCCAGACCGCTTCAACTCTCCTGTGTTTCATTGTGTCTACTATTCCTGCTGACCTCCGCAAGAATTATCATTGCTCCACTCGTGTTATGTTCTCTGTCTGCGTGCTTCACAGACACGGATTACCGCTACCACTCTCCTGTGGTCTCTACACGTGTCTGCGTTCAGCCGCTCAGCTATCCCTGTGTTTCTCTCGTGACAGCCTGCTCAACTGAATCGTGGTATGCTTATCTTTTATTGACTTTACCAGTTTATTGCATATCCGCTTGGACTGTGTTCTGCTCATCTACGGAGTCCTCTATCTCACGAAGTTATAGATGCTATTGACTTTGTCTCATATGTCCTGGATCTCAGTAGTCACTTTGTATCTCCAAGCAGCGCTAGTCATTTGCTATTGTATTATATATACCATTGGAAAAAAAATGATGTTTATAAAAATGAATAATCAATTCCTCAATGAAGTACAGCACTGCCCTCCAGATAGTACAGAGGGACCTGTGGTTGTGGAGTCCAGCGTGGACGAATTGATAATGTATGAGGAGGAGGAAGTACACACTGTAGGGGGAGAGGAATCAGAGGTTGAGGATAAGGACGACATCTTTCCTCAGTAGAGCCTGTTTAGTTTGTACAGGGAGAGATGAATTGTTTTATTGGTGTGGGGGCCCAAACAAACCAATCATTTCAGCCAAAATTGTTTGGTAGGCCCTGTCGCTGAAATGATTGGTTTGTTAAAGTGTGCATGTCCTATTTCAACAACATAAGGGTGGGTGGGAGGGCCCAAGGACAATTCCATCTTGGAACTTTTTTTTTGCATTATATGACCAATCAACAGTTGTTTGCCATGTTCAAAAAGTAAAACCAAATTTAAACAAATTCAGGAAATTAAACCAAAAGTAAAATGCCCTGTCATAATTTAAAACAAGAGGGATTGACGTGCTCTAGAACTACTGTATTGTTGTTTATATTTTATAAACACTACACTTGAAAGCTTGAGTCTTTCAATGAAAAAGTAACTCTCCATTGCACGAATATTTGCAACAGGGACAATTTTAGGGTTAAGAAAGTCAACTAATAACACTTCGACGTTGTCTGTCTTTATAAACACTACACTTGGAAGTTGGAGGAGGTATTGTGGCCCTGGCACCAAATTTACTACCGGGGCCACTCCACTGTGCAGTCCATATTTAGGTGTATCAGATATTAAACAACGGTGAAAGTTGATGCCCAATTTTTTAATTATATTGTTGGCGCTGTAAAAAATTGTGTTCCGGGCACACCACACTACGCAGTCCATACCCTTTTTTGGTGGAATTCTGACCCGTGGAGGGTTTTTTAATTATATTGTGGCCTCGGTACCAAATTGTGTACCGGGGCCACCACACTACGCAGTCAAGATAGATAGATGCGTATCATAGATAAAGTACATTCAGTGTTGTGGGGCAAATTGAAAAATATTCAAAATGCACTGACATTATCAAAAACAAGAGGTTTTCACACGCTGAAACTCCAACATGTATATGATGGAGAGGATGGAAGAGCAGCCGTATGTGCAGTGTAATGCAGACCTGTTGAAGGTTTTTTATATATTTTATTGTGGTGCCCAGTGCCCACTACTCTACGCAGTCCAGATACTACTTTTGGGTGTAATTCAGACCTGTTGAAGGTTTTCTATATATTTTTTATAGCAGTGCCCAGTGCCTACTACTCTACGCAGTCCAGATACTACTTTTGGGTGTAATTCAGACCTGTTGAAGGTTTTCTATATATTTTATTATGGTGCCCAGTGCCCACTACTCTACGCAGTCCAGATACTATTTTTGGGTGTAATTCTGACCTGTTGAAGGTTTTCTATATATTATATTGTGGTGGCCAGTGGCCAGTCCTCTACGCAGTCCAGATACTATTTTTGGGTATAATGCAGACCTGTTGAAGGTTTTCTATATATTATATTGTGGTGGCCAGTGGCCAGTCCTCTACGCAGTCCAGATACTATTTTTGGGTGTAATTCAGACCTGTTGAAGGTTTTCTATATATTTTTTATTGTGGTGCCCAGTGCCCACTACTCTACGCAGTCCAGATACTATTTTTGGGTGTAATTCTGACCTGTTGAAGGTTTTCTATATATTATATTGTGGTGGCCAGTGGCCAGTCCTCTACGCAGTCCAGATACTATTTTTGGGTGTAATGCAGACCTGTTGAAGGTTTTCTATATATTATATTGTGGTGGCCAGTGGCCAGTCCTCTACGCAGTCCAGATACTATTTTTGGGTGTAATTCAGACCTGTTGAAGGTTTTCTATATATTTTTTATTGTGGTGCCCAGTGCCCACTACTCTACGCAGTCCAGATACTATTTTTGGGTGTAATTCAGACCTGTTGAAGGTTTTCTATATATTATATTGTGGTGGCCAGTGGCCAGTCCTCTACGCAGTCCAGATACTATTTTTGGGTGTAATTCAGACCTGTTGAAGGTTTTCTATATATTATATTGTGGTGGCCAGTGGCCAGTCCTCTACGCAGTCCAGATACTATTTTTGGGTGTAATTCAGACCAGTTGATGGGTTTTTAATTATATTGTGGGGAACACTCCTCTACGCAGTCCAGAAAGATACCTCGTTGCAACGTTTTGTACTAAAAAATAAATAAATATTGTGAGGTGTTAGGTGTTCAGAATAGCCTTTAAATTAGTGAAAATTATTGTTATTGAATGTTATTGCGGTTAATAATAGCGTAGGAGTTAAAATAAGCCCAAAAACTTGATTTTTACACTTTTTAGTTTTTTTTTAAAAAAAAATCCGAATCCAAAACCTTAAATCCAAACCAAAACCTTTCGGCAGGTGTTTTGCGAAACAAATCCGAACCCAAAACATCGAGAAAATCTGGATCCAAAACACAAAACACGAGACCTCAAAAGTCGCCGGTGCACATCCCTAGTTATTACTACCACTTAAAATTGTTGCTTAACATGATGGGTAAAAAAAAAATCTGCAATTTGTACCTTTGAAACTTATGAATGTATAGTGTAATTAAGTGTTGTGCTATACAAATACAAGAGGAGGATTTGTGAGAGTTAATTAAATGGTAAGGGGTAAAGTGAATAAAAACTTGTTCTTAGAAGAGGTAGAATAATAATATGTGTATACAACAAAGACACAGTTATACAGTAGTTCTAGCCAGATTCTCAAAAGAACAGATGTGATACTAAATATTCTGACAAGTGTCTTTAATATGTGACAAGACGTTACACAGGTCCTTTGTTCTCTTTTTTTTTTTAAATACCTCTCTCTATTTGCTGTGCAAACTAATATTATCATGTAATGCAAGTGTCTTTAATTTTACAATGTAGGTTAAAGTCTAAGAATGTACTACACATGTCAATATTTATTTTCAAAGGTATATAACTGCTATATTGTGTGTTCAGGGGAGAGCTATCCTACAATGCCATTGGGTCTCTATGTCAGACTGCTCTCTGATGAATTCATCCGTACATTGCTTTTTATAAAGGTTATTTATTTTTCTAAAAACCTTCTCATTTCCACAACAATAATTATGGAAAAGACACAGCTAGTACAGGCAGCACAGAATCATTTGCTACAGGGGTGGGTCAGAGTAAAAAAATAGAAACCAAATTGCTGTATGGCCAGTAATGGTCAGAGCTAGGAATCAGAACAGAAAATTTGAGAGAAACAGTTATCACCAGAGTGTTTTTTTGCACTTTAACATGAAAAGGCCTGATTCATTAAGGATCTTAATTTGCACCCCTTGCATTGTAACATGGTTTTGTCCAGGAGACTGAAATAAGAAGTTTCTCAAGTTAAGATCCTTAATGAATCAGGCCCGAAATTAAAGGAAGTGTAATTTCTTACCTTTTCAGGAGCTACTCGCATAAGCCACAGCTATAATGCTGCCTGCACAATGTTCTCCTGGCTACTTCCATGACTTATTTAAGTGACCATAATGAATTTTATATCAGTGGTGTAGTTCTATGAAAAGTGCCACAGCTATACAAGTCAACCAAGTCAGCATAGTGCAATTTGTGAATTGCATGTGTGAAAGCTAAATAACTGATGTGCCTTAAATGATTATGAGGCCAGTACATCAGAATGAAATTTTTTAAAATACACGCAGGTTAAATACCATTATTATGTAAATCAATATAATTGTCAAAACATGAGAAGTGTCGTTGTTAGAATGTAGGGTTTTCTTAGATTAGTGATTTTGCCTTGGCTGAGTCTTAGCCCACTTACAGAATAATTTTATATATTTAGTTTTATTAGACCCCACTGGTCAATTTTGGTAATTAGAAAACCTACTTGGTTCCTTTAGTTTTTAATATGCACTTACAGAAAACCGATATAATGGTGGAGATGGGGCATTTACACAACACAGTTTGAAATTAAATGATATCTCTGTCAACATGGAAGAGAAAGCAGCTGTTATATACACTTACATAGACACAATGATCACCATGGGAGTTTAAGTATGCAAAATACATAATGTTCTTTTAATAGCAATACCCTGTGATGTAACCAAAATTAATCATTCTGTGAATAGGATACTTTTATTTCTAGATCAGTTTTCAACTTTTTTTTTTTTTTAAATGAACCATGAGAAATTGTACTTTGCTTTTCTGTATACATTACAACTCTCATTTTATTACAACATATATAACAACACGGAAACATTAATATAATTGTTAACAACAATAAATAATGTACCTAAAACAGATTTTATATTAAATGTCAAGATTGCTAAAGTTGTAGCAGGCATTACATTTTGCCAGTACGAGTTAAGAACAAGGGAAGAGAATAAATATAGGCCCCAAATTGTCACTTTTACGTACCTATTAGTGGAGTTAAAAAATAGAAAGTCTATGTGAAATCAGTTAATTAAAACAACAATAGTAATAATTATAATAATAATAATAATTATAATAATAATAATAAAACACAGAAAAATGTAACAAATATTTACAGCCAATTTTCCCCTGAGAATGATTTTATCTGTCCGAAATGTTGATTACAACAAGTAATAATTGTACCCAATATTATTTTAACAAACATCTTCCCAGGTAAAAAGACTGCGGAAGCCCAATACCCTCAGATTTGGAGAACTCATCCTGACAGATCTCCAGCTGCTCTTCACCACTGGGGACCAGCAGAGCGGCCAGGAATATAACTCTTAAAGAAAATGTAATCAATGGATTTCACACTATTTTCAGGAAGAATGTCTTTCCATCACTGGGTACTGTTTTCTATGCAGAAAGCACAATTGGAAAGCTTAAAAATAGAGATAGGTGATTTATTTCAACATGTAATATTCTCTGAATTTCAATGATTTAGGGCTACAGACTCATTTCATGAATGTCATGCTTAAAAATCAGAATAAATTGTTATTTTGGGGAAACATAATGTATTTTAGAATGTTCATCTTTACTCAAAACAAAAAAATTGCAGTTGTTGTAACTCACCTTTTCACAGCAAAATATCTCTGATTTAAATTCTTCTCCAAACATATTTATTTTCTTAGGGAACACAACTATCCTTAAATCATCTTATCTTCCTGGACGCAATTACCACAAGTAAATGATGCATGATAAATAATATGATGTTAGACCTCACACCTATGAACTCAGAGTCATTTACTGTAAGCTATTGACAATCTACTAAAGAGTGTTAAAAGGAATCTACTGTTTATTGAGTATTTTAACTAGGCTAAATGGTGCTAATAAAAAGACTGGAAATACCATCCTGATCACATCATGGGCCACAAGACTCAGGATATCACAAGAACCTGTGATACTGTCTGTTGTTTTATTTGTGTAACTATTATGGGTTTCTTTTAAAACATCCTCGTTTTTCTCTTGTGAGTTGTGTCTGTACAGTCATAAAGGGCATTGTGAGTCTAGAGAAATAATGTTTTATTAGGTTCTTTTAACAGATTGTGGTTAGAGAAAATATTCCATGATTCTGAACTCTTTTCCGGACTATGCATTTTCTGGAAAAATACAGTTGAATAAAACATTGTATTCTACAGTTAGAATATGTTGAAGCAAGACCATAGCTCCAGGCTTCAGGGCTTCATGACAATATATGAGGCTGGGCCCCAAAATGTATATATTATAAATAATGTGTGGGCACATATTGACTTTTTTGTTTCCAGCACAGAATAACACAGACCACGTTAAAGAACCTGGTGTTCATTTTCAATGGCAATTAAAATAGCAGCATTCAATGGCAGTTTTAACAGCAGTTAAGGCCAGGTGAAAGGCAAGGGAAAAGTAGGCTTTATGTTTCCTGTGTCCTGTAGGAACCACACCCTTGTACTAAACCTGACATTTAATTTTTTTTAGATCTCTTCCAATTAATTCTCATATAGTTGTTAATGAGAGGAACTAAAAAAAAAAAACTATTTTTTTTTCATATTTGGTTATGTAATCTTACAAAAACCACACTATAATGCATATCAAAACTAATACAAGTAGTAATATGTAAATGATAGTCCTTCTGGAAAAAATGGATGAGTTCTCGTTAAAGGTCAATCAATTTTTTTTAATAGCAAAAATACACCAGCCAGTTTGGCATGGAGGTTTGTATAATCATAAAGAGCATATACACCAATCAGTGACAACATTAAAACCACTGACAAGTGAAGTGAATAACATTGATTATCTTGATACATGTCATGGAGTGGGATATATTAGGCAGCAAGTGAACAATCGGTTCTTGAAGTTGATGTGTCGGAAGCAGGAAAACTGGGCAAGTGTAAGGATCTGAGCAACTTTGACAAGGACCAAATTATGATGTCTAGATGACTGGGACAGAGATTCTCCAAAATGGCAGGTCTTGTAGGGTGTTCCAGATATACAGTGGTTAGTAGCTATCAAGAGTGGTCCAAGCAAGGACAACCAGTCAACCAGTGACAGGGTCATTGACGCTCAAGGCTCATTGATGCACGTGGGGAGCAAAGGCTAGTGTGACTGGTCCAATCCCATGGAAGAGCTATTGTTGCACGTATTGCTGAAATGATGGAAAGGTGTCAAAACACACAGTGCATCACAGTCTGATACATATGGGACTGTGTACCCGCATGTCTACTGCTGAAAGCACTTACAATGGGCATATGAGCTCCAGAACTGGACCATGAAGAAATGGAAGAAGGTGGCCTAGTGATTATTCACATTTTGTTTTTACATGATGTGAATAGCTGGATGCGTGTGCGTCATTTACTTGGGGAAGAGATGGCACTATGGAAATAGGGCAAGCCAGCAGTGACAGTAAGATGCTCTGGGCAATGTTATCCTGGGAAACTTTGGTTCCCAGCATTCATGTGGATGTTACTTTGACACATATCTAAGCACCTCTTCATGGCAACAGTATTCCCTGCCAAAATGACAGCTATTATATGATCTGTTGTTACCTTATTATGCAAACACACCACAGTGGCCAATACACCCAAATCTAGTCTTTTAACATGCAAAAGTAGACACAAGGCCCAAATGAAGTCTCAGGGGTTTATTTGCTAAACTTCGGATTTGAAAAAGTGGAGATGTTGCCCATAGTGACCAATCAGATTCTAAGTATCATTTTGTAGATTGCACTAAATAAATGAAAGCTAGAACCTGATTGGTTGCTATAGGCAACATCTCCATTTTTTCAAACCTGTAGTTTAGTAAATATACCCCCAGGAGTAGTATAACATAGGATTCCACATGCCCAGTGCTATGGTAGTGAGGCAAAGGTGTCCCCAGTAGTGTTGGAATGAAACAAGGAACACAGGGCTAAAACTGCATAGACTCGTGGGTTTATTCTCTTTGCTTGTGGCGTAAGATTTTACCACAGTGGCAGTTAAGTAGCAGTAGTGTTGGGAAGCAATACTACGAGACCTTCAATATGCAATGTTAATTAACATGTCACAAAATAAATAGCAATTTAAGAATCTTGTTTAAGCAATATCGGCAGTATGCAAACATAAATCACTACAACACATAGATCACTGAATAAATATATCTTGAAACGGGATTCACTGAATAAATAATTTTGAGACAGGCTGGGTTGGCGAACAAGGGGCATCTGCACCCCCCCTTCCCCCGGGCCAGTCCCATAGTGGGCTACTATCGTCTGGGTCACTGAGCCACCTGCATTTATTTCCTCTAAAATATTCCTAATAGGCTCCCAAATCAAGTCTCACCCCCTGAGTTAAAATTTGCCACCCCTCCCCCGATCACAATAGACTTTTAGTGCAATTGTACAGATAACACTTATTATACAAAAATCAATACAGATGCAAAAGGGATTATTCCAACTTGATCAGGTTAGATAGTTTAGAAAAAATCGACAGAACCCTGGGGTAAATTGTAATCCGCATGTTAAGCAAAGTTTCGGCTGGATACATGAAGCTTATTAACTTAACACATACGTGACTCCTGAGCTCAGTGTAAGAAACAGTAATTTTGCATAATACACAATTTCCAGTGTAAGGAACACAATCTTCAATTAGAAATCCATCTAATGGAATAATCAGATCTCTCCCAGCAGCTATAGAGTTAAACAACTTGCAATTCTCTACTCAGCAACAACTTAGTTCATTGGGGTAGGTCTATTTATAGTATTAGGGGATTTTCCCACGTGGGAAAATCCCCTAATACTATAAATAGACCTAGCGCAATGAGCTAAGCTCATTGCATATCGGAGCTTCTACATTGTAGAAGCTGTTTGCTGCGGCTCTCCTCTTTTTTTTTTTCCTTCAATCAAGAATGAAGAATCGTGGATCTTACAAATATGGGGCCCTCCTGGCTGAAGACAAGAAAACTTCAAGCAACAAGGGGGCCCCCCAGGCCAAAAAGATCAGGGGGGGCTTTTTGCCCAAGAAGAAAAGAGGACATTACATGCAGGGACTTTGGATACAAATACTTTTGGGACATTTCAAGCAGGGACTTTGAATCTACAAATTCTTTTTGAAGTTTGCAAGCCAGACTTTGGGAATTACAAATTTATTTTGGACTTTTACAAGTTGGACTTTGGTTACAAATTTAATTGGGACTTGGTTGACAGCCATTTTAGGATTAAAAACTGCTGACGACAGATGAAAACATCTGTGGTGAGTATAGGGAATTTATTATTTTTAATAAAAATATATGGTATAAATGAGTGTGTTTACTGTCTTTATTGTGGGTTTATTATCTGTATTAAATGCATGTGGTGTTAACAAGGGTGTGGTGGTTTCTTTAACATTTTCTTTTGTGGAACTACAGGTCCCTGGGTGTCAGGGCATGTTGGCACTTGTGGTTCTCCAAGTGCCAACATGCCCTGCTGACATGGGTATGCTGGTGCTTGTAGTTATACAAGTAGCAGCATGCCCACATTATTTATGGCACCCTGGCTGGCTGGGACTTGTAGTTCCACAAAACAAAATGGCGTCTGTTTGTTTTTTATACTTTATTCACCGTTATTACCCTACACCCACCGCCCAGGGGTGTAGTAAGAGCCCTAGTGGTTTCAGCACTGGGCTGGTTGTCCCTAGTGGGGGGGGCCCACTTGTTTTTTTTCGGCGCACCCCACTCCCTAGGGAATCCAGCCCGGTGCTGAACAGCCTGGAGTTGGCTATCATTATGGCAGAGGGAACCCTGTCGCGTGCCCCCCTACTATAGTGCTACCAACCCCGGCTGGTTTGCCTAGTGCTGGTTCCGTGAAAATTGGGGAACCCCACGCTAATTTTTTCCCTGATTTTCACAGAACCAGCAGTAGTCTGGTAGCACTAGGGTTAATAGTGAATAGAGTGGGGACCCCACACTTTTTTTTTTTAACTTTGATCTATTTTTAACAGTTTTTACAGCTGCCGGAGCTCCGACTCTATTGCAGAACAGTGTAACAGTGATGTGTTTATACAACACGCTGCTACAACACAGGAGAGTTAGCTAACACGGGAGTGTTTTACATTGCAGCAAAGTGCCAGAGATGACCAACGATTTTGAAGATCAGGGTAAAAATAGCAGCTTGATACATTTGAGAAATTTTGGACTAAAATCGCGGGTTATCACCCACGATTTGCCGCGGTTTTAAAACGCTGAAAAAATCAGACCTTGATACATTTACCCCCTGGTCAGATGTTATAATAACACAGATGGATGTCTCACTTGTTTCACTTTAATAGCTTGAGCATAGCAAGGCAAAATAAACCATAAACTTATCTGACTTCATATGAGTCCTGCTGACATCTAATGGGCTTTACTCCAGATTTGCTTCCTTCTGGGCTGGTTTTTAAAACCGGAACTTTAGCTGCAAACAACAGTCCAGCAACAACACTCAATAGCAGCCAAGAACTATTGGTCAGTTAATATTTCCTATCTTCCATTTAATTACTGCATAAAAAACATGTACAGCATTTTCTAACAATATTTACTTTGGTAGCTAGAAGGATGCTTAGCACTTACGGTATTTAACTGCACTGTTGACAGTGCTGTTCCAGGAACTTACATTGTTTAAAATGTGTTCAATTTAGACAGACCAGTATGAGAAGTAGTTGATAGAGTATATACATGAACAACAGTAGCTAAATAATGACCCCTACTCTGCAACTGCCATACACATCACCATGTCTAGTCCCAATAGATTCCAGTCCTACATGAGCTGAGTCACTAACACAGTGATGTGTGCATTCCCAGAGATGCTTCACTTATGAAAATATTTGTGTTTGGCCTCCTTAGTTACCCTGACATATTTATATACATTCCTTTGTAGTACCTTAGGGGAAAATACCTACTCCATCAAAATTTGCAATCTTAAATTTGAAATATCATAATTTAGCATGAAATTATATCGGTGTACTCCCACGAACATGTCTCTTCAATTCTTTTGCCAAAGTGTCATAAGTAACAGTAACAGACAAATTGCATTCCAAAGGTATTAGAATTGTCACTCTTAGTGTCAGCAATTGAATATATGGATACTTGGCACTTAGTTTTCCAGTTTAAAAAAAATAATTCTGAGAAAAAGCAATAAACTAAGATACAAAATAAAAAAGTAAAAATCGGTGGAACATTTTAGGGCTGCTCAATTAAATATTAGTAAATACAGTTCCTTTAATATAAAGTTTCATGAAACATATAGAGTTACACTAAAACAAATTATTACCACAATTACATGAAAGGCTATTAGCACAAAGAGGAGTTTGTTTTCAATGTTTTTTTTACCAGAACCATGCATTTCAGTGGCTAAAATGTAGGCATTCCTCTGTTTTGCTTATTTGTTCTGATCACCTTCTTGGAGATAGCATTAAGACAGGAAACAAATCTGCTGAGAGGGTGCAGTAGTGTGTGAAACACAACGTATATACATGCACATATCATGTGTGCCCTTTATGACCATATGTATGTACACTTGTTTCTAAAAAGTCTGTTTGAAACTAACAGAACAGTGTAACATTCACTGTATGAGAGACTTGGCACTGTGGAAGTTTAGAGGAGTTGCCCTTACCACTGGCAGGGTTATTGCTGATAATGATGATGTTATTACCAACAATAACCTATTAAGCTAGGTACACATTGCAGCATTTTCGTCCAATAATCGGGCAAATCAGCATCCATACGACCATTCGGTCGGAAGTCGGATTAGTGTGTATAGTGACAGGATGGTCGAAAGTCCTTCCAAATTGTCGATTGTCGGCTCACTTGGTTGGTCCACCAAATGATCATGTAGTGTGTATAAGTTTCCGATCGATCCACGACCAACAGCTGATAGTTCCTCAAGCTGTGACTCTTTTGGGGGCGTGTATGTTAATTTCTGATGCCTGTACCAGCCCCATGTGGTGTGGTGTCCGCACGTCACTCATTTGGTAATTAGGTGCTTCTAACGGTAAAGCAACAGCAGGCGTCTATTGCATTAATGCGTACAGCATATGTCTGCATTTTAATTATAAACCTTTGTCAGTGTAGTGATATAAAAAAACAACGTTTTATTTATATGTGTATTGCTTATGTCTGCCTCCATAATTATAGCTATTTGTCACTTTATTGAACACTCAATACACATTAATAAAAATGCAAAATATGTATATTACCTTTGTCTGTCTGCATAATTATATAAATTTGTATATAAAGCACGTTTTTGTGTTTCCTATAGATGTGTATAGATGTGTTACTATTGCACATGCTCTGCTCTTTATTTAAATTTCTTGGGGATATAGTTACATGGACCCCATAAGTTGTTTTAGTGTGTACAAAATTCTAAACTTTGCTCACGACAATATGGTTTTTAATAGTCGTTGCCCAGGCGGTCGGTCTTTCGTTAGTCGTCTAAAACGTGACTAGTGTGTGCGCATTAATCACTCGAGCGATCGGACCTTTGGTCAAAGGTAAAGTCGTTGTAGATAACATGTCAGTCGGAAAATTATCCAGTGTGTACCTAGCCATAGAGTATTGGGCAAAGCAAAAAAAAGCCGTATTGTCAGTGTCAACACTTGGGATTTGCTGGAAACAAAGCAATGTCCTAGAAATGCAATTGTTATTTGGAAAATAAAAATATTGACTGTGGCCACATTAAGGGCTTAAAGAGAATATAATTTATGTATGTCATTTGTACATTTTCATTTTCTTACTACATTGGTATTTCCATTCATAGAAATATATTTAAACCGGTAAAGTGTGCCTATATGTTAACAAAAAAGATGTCCTAATCAAGTTATTGATTATGGCTGATATCTGACACTTCTGAGTATGTTTAACAATCAAGGATTGTTGCTGCCAGCTAAACAGGGAACACCCCTTAAATGTACAATCTGTACCCCTTAACGGTCAATTAAGTAGCTCATGCTGCAAGATATTTTTTGTGTTTGGTAGTACTATTGTATTTACAGTAGGTCGGTCAGCAAGAAAAACCATGACCTGACCAACCCTGCATCAGATGAAGTCTGCTGACCCTGCATTCTTATTGGACTTCCCCATGAACTGATCCATAGATAGGAAAGCAATAACATAGATAGTTACATGATCTCACATAAGCAAAATAAATAATCACATTTATGATGCTCATCTGCAAGCCTGATTGTTCACTAATGACCCCTGGAGCCTTAAGTATTCCTGCAGTAGTTTAGTTACCACAACTAAAATTATTATAAAAATAGATATGGTCTGCTAGCAGAATAAACCTCTCTCTATTAAACAAAAATTACATATTAATTAGTTATTTGGTGAGCAATGTCTTACATGCAGAAAATGTAAATCGCTTTATTTTTACCATCATTATTATGATTTAAACTTTCACATATCTTTGCGAATTATTTCAAATAATCCCACACCACTTTTCTAAACATTGTGTACCGTGAAATACCCTTCACTCCTGTTCCTTGTGCCAAATTAGAGGTAACTTAATTTTCTTGGCAATTGTTATAGCTGTGTGTCTGCTCAAACTTTGGCCTGATATATGATCCATATTGGAGCCAGTTATCATCAAATTCATGACTCAGCATATTTGATAAGATGACACAAGATCTCCAGTAAGAAAACTTTTCCAAAAGCACATTAAGGGGTATATTTACTAAACTGCGGGTCTGAAAAAGTGGAGATGTTTCCTATAGCAACCAATCAGATTCTAACTTTCATTTTGTAGAATGTACAAAATAAATGACAACTAGAATCTGATTGGTTGCTATAGGCAACATCTCTACTTTTTCAAACCGGCAGTTTAGTAAATCTAGCCCTAAAAGTTTTGGCGCAGATACTCAGATCTTCCTGTAAGCAGAGACCGAGACATAATAATTTTTTGTATCATTTATAAACTACTAGCAGGGTCATCTGTCATTGCGTGGGTCGATTTGTAATGTGAAGCAGCTTTCTATATTAGCAAATTATTTGATAAATAGACCAAAAATGCTATTTAGGAAATAAGATCGCTTTGTCGGATTGTTGCTATGTATCTAATAGGTTACTTTTTCAATACTAATTAACTATGTAAGATTTGGCAGCTTTACCTTAAGAGCTGTGGAAGATATTCGCCAACAAGAAAATAAACTTCTGCATATATATATATATATATATATATATATATATATATATATATATACATATAAAAAAATGTTAACTGTTTTGTATATGTTTCCTAAGTATACATATGTATAGTGATAAAACACATATAGTGTGTATGATAAAATACTCCTGTATCAAACTCTACTACTGCTCTATGCTATGCACCTAAAGTACTTCTCTATCAAACTCTTCCCCTAATGTACTTCTATATCAAACTCTAGTTCAACTACTCGCAGCTATGCTCTTAATGTACTTCTCTAGTTAACTCTACTCCTAATTTACTCTTCTATCAAAATCTTCTTCTACTCTAAACACTACACCTAATGTACTTCTATATCAAATTTTACTCATACTCTAAAGTCAACTACTAATGTACTTTGTTACCAAACTCTACTTCTAATGTACTTCTCTATCAAACTTCACTCTACTCCAAACTCTACTCCTAATGTACTTCTCTATCAAGCTTCACTTCTACTCCAAACTCTACTCCTTATGTACTACTCTATCAAACTTTACTCATACTCTAAAGTCAACTACTAATGTACTTCAATGCCAAACTGGACTCCTAATGTGCTTTTCTCTCAAACTTCACTTCTACTCCAAACTCTACTCCTAATGTACTACTCTATCAAACTTCACTCTACTCCAAACTCTACTCCTAATGTACTTCTCTATCAAGCTTCACTTCTACTCCAAACTCTACTCCTTATGTACTACTCTATCAAACTTTACTCATACTCTAAAGTCAACTACTAATGTACTTCAATGCCAAACTCGACTCCTAATGTACTTCTCTATCAAACTCCACTTCTACTCCAAACTCCTCTCTTAATGTACTACACTATCAAACTCTACTCTAAGCTATCCTCCTAAAGTACTTCTCTATCAAAGTATACTCTTACATCAATCTCTACTTCTAATCATCATCATTACTTACTTGTGCGGTGCTACAAAATTCTGTAGATACATACAGTCAGAGTTACAAATCATACAAAATACAATCGTACATAAAAAGAGAACAAGTATAGACAAGATGGATGAAAGAGGTGCAGACATAAGACAAAGGGCAGAAAGAGCTCTGCTCATGAGAGCTTACAGCCTAGAGGAAGAGGACAATGCTGGAACAATAGGAACTAATGGGAGTGGACATGGGACAGGAGCTGGTAGAATGTGCAGAGTGAATATTATCAGGTGGTGGTAGGCACCTTTTAAAATTGAAGGTTGAGGTGGACATATTATCGGAAGGATACTAACGTTCTGACTATGTGAGTTTCTGCAATATTAGAAGTTAGACTATGATAATAAAATAACTGACATTTAACACACAAATGTTTTATTTACAATTAAATGTCATTATGATGTTAAACCATTGGATTGGCTGCAATGAATTTAAGTAGAATTATCCTGCTGCTTAAAACATTTGCCTTGAGAAAGCTCACAATGCGAATTGCACATCAGCACTATCGTAGTTGAGTGAATATCTGTTGTTATCAAATTTATTACGCCAGCAATGCACTTTAGTATTTAGCCCTATACTACAAAGAAAAGATTGGAACATTTTTTTCAAAGGGAAATTGCAGTTATATTGAAATCTTTTCCCTTGCCCAAGTTTAGCTACCCTGCTTGATACTGTGAACATGGTGTGAATGATTAGCAGGTGACTGAGATCTTGTTCACAGCCATATATCTAATGGATCTGTGAAAGAATGGATAATGTGATACCTGTTAACAGCGATTTAGACAACATTTACAACAATGTTGCTAATTAGACAGCATTTCAGATAAATTGTATCGTTGACAAGTATACTAACACTCTGTAACAGTCTGTATATACTCTGTATATATGTTTGAATACAAAAGGTTCCAATAGATAAATGGAATTAAAGTAAATATCTTCTGAATCGCAAAACAGTGCACTGCCTTAAAAATATAGATGTTTAATGACTATAGGGAACTTTTGAGTTCAGTTTGGTAACAATATACAGAACATATATCTAGTAGACATCCGAATTACAGATATCTAAAATTAATAATTGAGTGTAATATTTGAATAAGAATTAATTATGGAATAATAATAAAATAGTGGACAAACATATTATTATTGCAACTATGTTCCAGACAGAGTGAAATCCATACATCACAGCAACCACACAAACCACGCTATATTTTAATCACTTATAAAGAATTTCAGATTCTCTCGCTTCTTTTTAGATTGGATTTATATTTTGCTGCGAAATGCATATATATAAAAGAAGAAGTTTGTTTGTTTGTTGGCGAGCATCTTCCACAGCTCTCAAAGTAAAGCTGCTAATTCTGACATAGTTATTTAGTATTGAGAAAGTAAACTATTAGACCATATAGCGCAGGGGTCAGGGAACTTTTTTACCTTTTACCCCAAAATATATTTAGATACGCCAATGTTACCCTCTTCATTTGAAAGGAAAGAAATCATATATTATTAAATATTGGAATTCCAAATTTTATTGAATCTATTCAAAATTTGTTTGAAAGGTTCAACTTCAAAACTTCAGGTTTTGGAGAAATGATGTTGCTTCATTTTTTATAAGAGAGCATCAATATTGGGGCATTGTGATGTCAGAGCAATTTGGATACAGTCTTCAGCGTCCAATCGATTTCTCTGCTTTGTTTTTATGTTCGTTAGAGTGGAAAATCCTTGTTCACAAAGGTAGATTGTTGCGAAAGGCAGCAACTTTTTGACTGCCACCTCATGTGCAATTTTGAATGCATTTGCAGCTGTTGACAGCCAAAAATATGATAGATCTGCTTTGTTTTCAAATGGAATACATGCTTCATTACTGCATCGGAGCTCAAGAAGTGCCTCTGCCAACCCTTAAGGCTCTTCTGGTACAACAGTAATTTTACATTTAAAGGTGTCTACAATCCAACTGACAGCATGTGAATCAGCAGCATTACCCCCAGGAATTTCATTTTTACCTCATTTGGGGTAATTTACCCCTGTTCACTGACCACTGATAGAGCAACATAATTTTGTTTGGTTGCAAACAATTGTTTGACTGCAGGAAGGAAACCTCGCAAAAATACGACATAAAGACAATGCGATAAAGCAACATATCTTATTTTCTAAACAGTATTTTTCTTATATTTACCAAATAGTTTGGTAATATATAAGAACTGTTACAAATTACAAATTGGACCCTGCTAGTAGTGTATAAATAACCATTGGTAAATATAAAAAATAAAAGTTAGATTTTAATATCGTAGATTGTGAATCCATTACACATGACTTCTTTTGTTCTCTTTACATATATATCTAGTTTAAATCAGTCATGGGGTAGCACCTTCCTAATTACATAAAAAAAAAGACATTTATAACAGGGGAAGTTATTAATAATTATCACTACTATTGCAGTTATTTTCCTTTTTTCACTTCCCTACCCTCTTTTTTTTTTTTTTAAACAATTTTTTTTATTGTTTATTCAAACAAGTTTACAAGGGTGTAAAATCAGCAAGTAGATGTATACATGGAATAGGATATAATTACATGAGGATATAAAGTTAATGCATAATAAATGTAATGAAGTAATATCCAAATGTAGTATAGGTGTATACAATTCAAAGAGAAAAAACTTGTAGGTGAGGGGAGACATACAGGGGGTTGAGGGGGAAGAGAAGTGAGGTATCTGAGGGGGAAAAGAAAAAGGTAATTTAATTTGTCTATGGTCACTGGTACAAGAGGCTGTTGTGTTTAGTCAGTCATTTCCAATCAAAAAGAAGTATGAAGATAATAAGTTAGTATAAGAGAATGTCAAACGGTAGATAGGGGCGGTTCTGCTTCATAAAAGGATGTCCAAGGGTTCCACACAGCTTTGAATTGGATTGGAGTATCGTTGAGGGTGGCAGTTATACTTTCCAAGCGGTATGTTGACCAGATAGAATTTATGGTTGCAATAAGTGAGGGCAGGATCGAGCTCTTCCAGTGCAAAGCAATCAGGCAGTTAGCTGCATTCAGTATATGTCTAATTCGTTTTTGGGTTGGGCGGGATATATTAGGGAGAGGTCTAGGGAGTAATGAAAGGAAAAGGAATTTGAATATGTGTAATGGAGGATATCAACTTATGGACTTGTTGCCAGTATGAAATTATCTTGGGACAGGACCACCAAACGTGCAGCAGGGAGCCTCTACAACCACACTCCCTCCAAAATCTCTCCGAGGAGGCTGGGAATATTGTATGCAGACGCGATGGAACCAAGTACCATCTACTATAAATTTTGAATGAATTTTCTTTGATTCGAACGGAAATAGAGGTTTTGGCCAGATTGGTTCTAATCTTGGTCCATTCTTTAGGATTTATAATTTCTCCTGTGTCTTTCTCCCACGCGAGTTCATGTGGTTCTTTGGATGAAAGGTCAAAATTATTTATTAATTGGTATAATGTGGATATGAGGCCTCTCGTTGAGGCTGGATGTTTGCAGAGAGATTCTAGGGGAGAGCACTGATCTGTGAGGGCTGGTGAGTTGTAGAAGTGTCTAATTTGTAGGTACTGATAAAATATTGAATTGGGGAAATTGTATCTTTTTTTAAGTTCCGCAAATGTAGGGAAGATATTCATGCGAGCAATGTCCCATGGAAATAGAAGATGGTGGCGAGTCCGGTAATGGAAGGCTTTATGATTTTTCCCTGGGAGAAAATCAGAGGAGTTCCATAGCGGGATGAGCAACGGGTAATGGGAGCGAAGTTCATAAATTCGTGTCACTCGATCCCAAATGGCTAATGAGAATTTAACTGTGGGGATATGGTTTAAGCGTTTAGTTCTGTGTTGGGGCTTGGTCCAAAGTAATGAGGAGGGTGAGTATAGGTTAAGTAAATCAGCTTCTATATGTGTCCAGACACGCCGATCTGGGGGAGAGTGCCAAAGGATGCATTGCACTAAATGAGTGGCTTGGTAGTATTTTGTTAAATTGGGTACACCTAGGCTTCCTATGTTTTGGTGCTTAAATGAAAGCCGAAGTCGGATTCTTGGTTTACGACCGGCCCATATGAATTTTGACAGGGATTGCTGTAAGTCTTTAAGTACATGCGTGGGGACGTGAATGGGGAGGGTCTGCCATAAATAGAGGAGGCGAGGTAATATATTCATTTTTATAGTGGCCATATGGCCGAACCAGGAGACCTTAAGTTTAGACCACTGTGTGAGGTCAGCTTTTATTGTGTTAATGAGCTTTGGGAAATTAGCAGCATAAAGTTAGGAGTAAGATTTAGTTAGGTATACGCCTAAATATTTGAGTTGTTTAGATTGCCACCTAAATTTGAAGTTAATTTTGAGTGTCTGAGTTTCCGCGGGTGCAATATTTAAACTCAAAATCTCGGATTTGTCAGCATTAATCTTATAGTTGGATAGGGAGCTGTATGTGTCAATTTATTTTATAAGATTCGGGAGCGTAATATGAGGATTAGTCAGTGATAAGATGACATCATCAGCGTATAAGGCTATTTTATGGTCTCTAGTGAAGGTTGGTATACCCGTAATATCGGGGTTGTTTCGTATGCGTGCTGCAAGGGGTTCCATAATGAGGGCAAATATAAGGGGGGAAAGCGGGCATCCCTGTCTGGTGCCATTGGGTATAGTAAAAGGAGTAGAGGTGAAGCCATTGGCTAATACTGAGGCTGTTGGGTTATGGTATAACGCTGAGATACCACGACAGAACTCTCCCTGAATTCCCATAGAAACTAATGTTTGTTGCATGAAAGGCCAAGCGACCCTATCAAAGGCCTTTTCGGCGTCTAAGACGACCACCAGAGCCGGGAGAGTGTCCGTATTAGCTATATGAATCAAATCAATCACCCTTCTAGTGTTGTCCGAAGGCTGTCTACCAGGGACGAAACCCACTTGGTCTGGGTGAACTATTGAGGGTAGTACTGGGCTCAGTCTATTGGCAAGAACCTTAGCAAAGATTTTTAAATCAACATTTAAGAGTGAGATGGGGCGGTAACTTCCTGCCTCTGTGGGATCCCTTCCAGGTTTGGGAATGACTAAAATACCTGCTCCAGTGGTCACCCCGTCGAATTTGCCCCCAGATAATATGAAATTAAACAAACCAGATAGCATGGGTGCCAGGGGATTAATGAATTTCTTATAAAAAAAGTGATGTGAATCCATCTGGTCCGGGTGCGGACTGACGTTTCAGAGATTTAATAACATCAATGATTTCTTCTGTCGTGATCTCCGCGTTGAGGGAGGCAAGCTGTTTCAGCCATAGCAAGGTTTTGGCAGCTTTTTTTGAAAGAATTTGATTCAATTGGCCTTTAAGAGATAACAATTTTAAATAGATACTTCTTTTTCCCTACCCTCTTTTGTTTGCTTGACTTTGGAGTAACTTTGCCCCTTGGCAAAACCATGCTGCATTGGAGGGGGAGATAAATTTAAAATGTGATGACAGATTTATAATTGAGATAGTACATGTCCTAGATGAACTTTAAATTTCAGTGTACAAATAAAGCTACCATTTCTGTGCTACATGAAAAACAGCCAGTATTTAATTTACGTGCAAAATAAGAAGCTCATTTGTACCCCTTGCATTGTAACATGGTTTTGTCCAGTGGAAAACGTACTCCTTTTTCTGTTTTACTTTCCATAAAGAATCAGGCCCAACCACTTCACTGCAGCTTACTATTTATTCCTTATTGGTATGCCTGCTTACACAGGTACTCCAATGAGATATCCAAAAGAGTGCTAGTGTAGCACAAAGGGAAAAGTCTCTACAACTAGAGAAGGAAGGAGGTTCAGTTAAGATAAATGGTTAAGGACAGTTATGAATAGAGATGGTCACTGACCCCCGTGTTTTGGTTTTGTTTTTGGTTTTGGATCTGGATTACCTTCGTGTTTTGGTTTTGGTTTTGCAAAACCGCCCTTGCGTGTTTTGGTTTTGGTTTTGGTTTTGTTTTGCTATTTTTGAAAAAAATACCATTTTGGGGTCTAAAATAACATAATTTAGTGCTCCACCAGTTTCTTAGATAAGTGAGGCAATTCTAAAGCTAATAAATTAGGAAAAAAACAGTTTAATCCCTGGTAGGCCGTCCTTAATGCAAACACTTGTCTGCAAATTATACAGTCAAACCTGGTTGTCTACCTCCTCCATCTTTGATTATTGGCAATGTAGCCATCGTCTTTGGGTGTATACACTACACTTGTAGTTGAATATTAAAAAAGCAGCCTGCACAGACTGTGGAGCTAGAAAGTAAAATTAAATGGACCACAGTACTTTGGTGGCTATCTATGCCCCCCCGCCCTCCACTTGTAGTTGAATATAAAAAAAGCAGCCTGCACAGACTGTGGAGCTAGAAAGTAAAATTAAATGGACCATGGTACTTTGGTGGCTATCTATGCCCCCCCCCTGCCCTCCACTTGTAGTTGAATATAAAAAAAGCAGCCTGCACAGACTGTGGAGCTAGAAAGTAAAATTAAATGGACCACGGTACTTTGGTGGCTATCTATGCCCCCCCCCGCCCTCCACTTGTAGTTGAAAATAAAATAAGCAGCCTGTATAGACTGTAGAACTAGAAATTCGAATATACAAAGAAATGGACAAAGGCAGTGTGGTATCTGTCTGCATCAGACCCCCTCCCCCCATCCACGTGTAGTAAAATAGAAAAAGAAGCAGCCTGCATAGACTGTAGAACTAGAAATTTGAATATACAAAGAAATGGACAAAGGCAGTTTGGTATCTGTCTGCATCAGATCCCTTCTCCACTAGGAGTAAAATAGAAAACTATTCAGCCGTTATATAATCTAGAATATAAATAGAAATTGAGAAAGGCAATTTGGTATCTGTCTGCATCATAATCATCAACATCCTCATTAGCGCCGTCATCGCCTACAGAAATCTCCCCCTCATCCTCTTCTATTTCCAAAGTGGCATCCTCAATTTGTGTATCACCGGCTACACTCGGTCTATTAAGGCACACATCAGCAGAATGCTCACGATTAGACATCCCACTGTTGGATGGACTCTCCACAGGGATTGGTGAAATTTGTGAATCAGAGCAAACATTATCCTCTAATGCCTTACTGTTATCTTGCAGCTCGGCTTTGACGCGTAATAGTAGTTGTGCACCAATTGTAGGCTCGGTAACTTTTTGGGATCTGCCACTAATAGCCAAAGGTGAAGGCCTCATTTTCTCTTTGCAACTGCGTGTGTAGAATGGCATGTTGGCACTTTTTTTTTTATTGGCACTTAAACTTTTGCTCAGTAACACTTCTTTTTCGCTTCAACACAGTAAATGTTTTTTTTTTTTTTGTTTTTTGGACTGATTTCGAAACACTCTGTAGTTTTACATCGCCTTGCCCAGATGACGTACTGGGAACACTAACATCAGGACTGGTGACAGAACCTGGTTGCTCATTCAGATCATATGTGGACTGCTTTGAATCCATTCTGAGCGCCAAGCACTTGTAGTGGTAAAAATTATTTGGTAAGATACTGCTGACAGATATGACTTTTGACAGCCAGAAATATTTATGCACAATTATGGGGGACACCCCAAAAGCACTGAGGAGTGCTAAAAATTATTTGGTAGATACTGCTGACAGATATGACTTTTGACAGCCAGAAATATTTATGCACAATTATGGGGGACACCCCAAAAGCACTGGGGAGTGCCAAATATTACAAAAATAAAATAAACCTCTATCCTCCTCTCTTCTCTAGCGATTTTTGTTAGAGCAATTTGAATAAGAATATTGTATTCTCTGTCCCTGCTCTAATCAGCCTGTGACTACACCCTGCTCTCTCCCTCTGTCAAATGGCGATGGATTGCTGTGGAGGCGTGTATTTATAATCTTCAAGTATCGAGAGAACCGAGCTCCAAGATCCGACGACGTCATGATGACATTCGGCCTCAATTTGGATTCGGAGCGGGCGGGAGAGTACCGAGCTGCTCAGCTCGGTACTCGGATACCCAAAGTTCGGGTGGGTTCGGTTCTCGGGGAACCGGACCCGCCCATCTCTAGTTATGAATAACAGCAGCTGACTGTTTCAAAACTTATACAGTGATATATTTCGCATCTGTACCTTCTGCTGCCGCTCCTCTTTGTAAATTACCACACTGCATACCAAAATTGCCTATCGCCAATGTTTACTTATTCGGGGTTGATAATGTTGCTGCTCTACGATAGCCACACTCACTTTCGCCACCAGCAGCTACAATTTGTATTACACTTCCTTATGCGTCAATTGTTCCTCTCACCTCCAAGATTGTAAGCCCACTTGGGCAAAGTCATCTTTATGTTTCTTTTTCTTCATGTCATTGTATGTAATTTTGTTTACGCCATGACCCCCTCAATCAACAGTGCTGCATAATGCTAGTGTTTTGCAAAATCAAAATAAATAAGTAAACACTTACTGTATCTTTTAAGGAAATGTAACAATTCTTGTCTTCCATTTGAGGAATGTGGTGTAACCTATGTTGTATATACCCCTTAACATAGTGACTCCTATGTTACAGATACGTTACAGATACAGGATATTTCTTTCTCAGAATCAAGCATCTCAACCACAGAACGTTTGTCATTGGGCAAAGTGCACCTAGAAATTTCCTTCTCCAAGATGCAAGATTGGGCCATTAAAAGTATAGGAGGAAACACGATATCCGCCAACACAAAGATTATGCAGAGTGAAAATAGCCCAGAGCCCATCTGCACAGCAAAGAACACCCCTAAAAATATACCTACTGCACCCCTTTATCTCAATTCAATCATCTCTCTCCACAAGATTAAATCTTGTTTTTGTATTATTATTATTAATTTTTATTTATAGGGCGCCACAAAGTATCCGTAGCGCTGTACAAGGACAAACAATGGCACAGTACAAGGTGAAACAGCACAGTACAAGTAACAGTAAGCACTATAACTCTGGGGGCTCAGGCACAGCATGAAAGAGAGGGAGGGGAAAAGTGAGTACAGGCAGGTAACTATGGCCCAAGAGGGTGGGCACGGATGACAGGTTGAGAGTCACTGAGGGGAGCGGAGAGAAGCGAGAGGAGACAGAGGGCAGAGGGACTGAGAGGAGGTGAGCTGAGTAGCTGGAGAGCGCAGTTAAAAGTGATGGAAACAGAAGGTAGGAGAGCCCTGCTCAAAGAAACGAACAATCTAAAGGGAGGGGAAGACAGACAGACACATGGATGAGACGGAGAGACGGGAGGAAGGGGGAGAAGGGAAGAAGGGATGAGAAAGAGAGGTAGCCGACCGGTGGGAGGTTAGGCAAGGTGGGAGGTTTTGTAGTGCTGTGCCTCATACCATGGATCCACCCAACTCCTATCGTCAGCTGTGGAAATCTTCTGCATATTTTCAATAACTTTCTTCTTAAACCTCTGCACTTTGATGACAAGCTAACCTCATTTGTGGAATTCAAGGCAGCTCCAAAGATGTCTTGTGCTGCACCTCTGAATTTTTGAACTTCATAAATGATCTCCTTTTTGCCTCCATTTCAAAATAAACATATTGGGCCTGATTCCTTAAGGAAAGTAAAGCAAAACTTTGGAGTAACTTTGCCCCTTAGCAAAACCATGTTGCATTGGAGTGGGAGGTAAATTTAAAATGTGATGACAGATTTATAATTAAGATAGGGCATGTCCTAGATCAACTTTAAATTTCAGTGTACAAATAAAGCTATCATTTGTGTGCTACATGAAAAACAGCCAGTATTTAACTTACGTGCAAAATAAGAAACTAATTTGCACCCCTTGCCTTGTAACATGGTTTTGTTCAGGGGAAAATTTACTCCTTTTTTTCTTTTACTTTCCATAAAGAATCAGG
This sequence comes from Mixophyes fleayi, assembly GCF_038048845.1. Lineage (NCBI taxonomy): Eukaryota > Metazoa > Chordata > Amphibia > Anura > Limnodynastidae > Mixophyes > Mixophyes fleayi. The sequence continues at coordinate 194,911,385 of NC_134405.1, forward strand.
CCCAACCACTTCACTGCAGATTACTATTTATTCCTTACTGGGATACCTGCTTACTCAGGTTAGACAATTTAATGCACGTGGATGAGATACATTATTTCATAATGTATTTATGTATTCCAGTATTTGGCTGACAAAAAAAAATCATCTCCTGTTATTTTTTGTAATCCAAATGTAAACCTAAAGCATATTCTGTTCTAAGTGCTGTAGTCTCCAGAGCTTAGTTACATAAACATGCTCTAATTCTCTGTTTTGTGTTTGTCATGGTGCAAAGTAAAATATTTTTAATTTTATTCAGTATTTGCTATACCCTAAAAGGTAATACAGATGCAATAAAAATTCTGCTATGAATGGTATTACGCAAACTTGGCAAATGTGCTTGATTTTCACTTAATTGGTAAGTTATATTTGTTTTTCTTTTAAAAAAAAGTAGAACGAACTGATCGTATCTCCCTTTTCCACATATGTTTTTGCATACAACTTAAAGCTGCAATCACATGAAAAAATTGATGTGTTTTTTAATATAAATCATTCTGGTTTACTGTAAGAAGACAAAAAATAAATAATGTCAGCAAAATCGGCAAAAATGAAAAATTTGACAAAACCTCAGTTTAAGTGCGATTACCCTCATGGTAATCGTACTTAAAATGAGGTTTTGTCAAATCGTTCATTTTTGCCGATTTTGCTGACATTATTTAAAATGGTCATTTTATTAAAGACAAAACTTGCCACTACTAATGATTTCCAGTTTGCTAAGTCAGTGGCGCACGCAGGGGGGTTTCTGGTTCTCCAGAAACCCCTCCCCTTCGGGAACCAACGATACTGTACAGCAGCCGCGGCGCTGTCAAAGAAGCGCCCGCGGCAGTGCTGTATTGTAGTATAATACAGCACTGCCACGGATGCTTCTTGACAGCGCCGCGGCTGCTGTAGGATTCAGCCTCGCTGTAATGGAGCTGCGCGCATGCGCAGCAGCTCTCTCTCGCTCTATTTTTTTCCCGGGGGGGCGGAAACCCCCCCTTCTAAACCCCGTGTTCGCCCCTGTAAGTGTCATGCATCCACTACAACAGTCACATGATGTATATTGCCTGATGCAGAGTTGGATGCAAAATGGGTGTAATTTCCGTAAAAAAAAAATGGACGTAAAATTAAAGTATTTACGCCCGCATTCTGAGCAGCATTTTAAGATTCATTCAGGTCTGTACCAGTGGCATGTGTGCACGGTTTATGCCATGCACATGTCACAGACACTTCATCATCATCATCATCATCATCACCATTTATTTATATAGCACCACTTATTCCGCAGCGCTGTACAGAGAACTCACTCACATCAGTCCCTGCCCCATTGGGGCTTACAGTCTAAATTCCCTAACACACACACACACAGACAGACAAACGGACTAGAGTCAATTTTTGTTAGTAGCCAATTAACCTACCAGTATGTTTTTGCAGTGTGGGAGGAAGCCAGAGCACCCGGAGGAAATCCACGCAGACACGGGAAGAACATACAAACTCCTCACAGATAAGGCCATGGTCGGGAATTGAACTCATGTCATTACTCCAGTGCTGTAAGGCAGAAGTGCTAACCATTACGCCACCGTGCTGCCCACTTACGTCCCATTTGCGCCAATGTATTAATCCATCTGTTTTTGTGTGCAAATACTCCTTTGATATTGGGCATCAATAACACTTTAAAAAAGTTCTCTAACACAGCAAAAACAATTCCCTGTCTCATATGAGAAAAAAAAGTTTTGTTTAAACACGTACACAAAAGCAAAATATATGCAGGAGCAACAAAGAAATCACCAATCAGCGTCAGCAGTGCAATCGCAAACAGCCTATCACAAGCACTTATAATCATAATCATAGTCATAGTTACGGTGGCTTAGTGGTTAGCACTTCTGCCTCACAGCACTGGGGTCATGAGTTCAATTCCCAACCATGGCCTTATCTGTGAGGAGTTTGTATGTACTCCCTGTGTTTGCGTGGGTTTCCTCCGGGTCCTCTGGTTTCCTCCCACACTCCAAAAACATACTGGTAGGTTAATTGGCTGCTATCTAAATTGCCCTTAGTATCTTTCTGTCTGTGTGTGTATGTTAGGGAATTTAGACTGAAAGCTCCAATGGGGCACGGACTGATGTGAGTTTGTTCTCTGTACAGCGCTGTATTATTGGAGCTATATAAATAAATAGATGATGATGATAGTCATCCACTATTTGCACTTGCCCTTGACCACCCTCCAATAATACGTCTTTCTCAAGTGTATATGCGTCTTTTTCCTAGTCTGCCTCTACATTTGCGGTACTAGGCCCACACTATACTCTGCTTATGTTAGAATGCTCCCACACCTTCCTGCCACTCCACGCAGAATCACGCAAATCTGCTTGGGCACATATATGCACTCACTTACTGAGCATGTGCAGAATGATTTCATGCAAGATACACTTCGCAAGCTGGCATAGTACTTACTCTGCTTCAGCCCCATCATGTAGTGAGCAGAGAGGCTTTGGAAGAGCTTTATTCTCTGCACGCTCATTCACAGTACAGAGGGGGGATCTCTAACCTCATCCATTGAGGGATTAGGTGTATTCAGATTCCTGTTAGCATGGTACAAACCTTGCTGTTTTAAAAAACAAAACAGAAAAAGTATATATAGAATTGTAGCTTTTATGTGTCAACATCTTATGAAGTCTTAATGGCTAGGAAATATAAGTTTAGAGAACAATCATTACATCATGGAAATGCAATGTGCTGCATCAGAAAAGTGATATGTAGAAGGGAAGTGAAAAGCACATGATTCACACAAAGTAAATAAGAACATATTAGGTTGAAAGTTGAAGCAATGTAGTGTAAAAACATGTACTACATCAAAGGCACTGATCGCCTAGAACAAATGTTGAAAGTAGTGCACAAATGGCAATGTACAATAAAAATAGTAATAATAATAGTTTTATAAATGTAACAAATAATAAGAGTATTAGTAAAATAAATTATATAGTCATTAAAGCAATTTATGTGAATAATAAACACACGGGTTGTGATTGATACAGCCTTATTCTCAGCTTAGAATGTCTAATGTCAAAATGCTAATTGATTAATATGGATCCCCGAGTTAAAGCTCATTAGTGATGATGCTGACAGCTACTGTTTCAGAGCACAATGCTCCAGAGAATGGTGTTAAATACAGCTGAGTAAATAAGAGTAGCAGTTTTATCGTATATATATATATATATATATATATATATATATATATATATATATTGCAGCATTGCATCTGTCTTTACAGACGTCAACTAAATATAAAGCAAAAACTATCAACAAAGACGTTGGGAAATATCTAACAGTATTTTGAAAATATAGACATTTCCTAAGAGTTAAAAGGGTTATCCACTAGAGATGAGAGGTTCGGATTACTTGAAATCCGATGTTGGGGATCCGAGTGAAACAGAGTCATGACTCGGTTTCTCCCCCCGAACGCGGATGTCAATAAGAGGCAAAACATCATTTCCATGATTTGTATATATCTAGTCAGCCCTTGTTTTCACAAGTGCCATTTTAGAACTTTATCAAGATATTTACCTTGATGAAGATCCCAGAGGAGGATTGAAACGTGGTGGTGAATATTTTATACCCTGGCAGTTAGACCAGTGTGAGATCTACATGTGCTGCAGCCTATTTGGATCTGTATATATGCTATGTTTCCTGCACCATTCGGTAGGGGCAACTACTATTTTTTATTATTTTAATAAATTGCTTTTAAGTAATGTACCTAGATTGAGTTTTTATCTTGTGAGCTATATCTGCCCTGATAGAAGGACATAAGAGAAGATACAAGACTTCCTGGTGTATGAATTTCATTTGAGATGTGATCCATTTGTATTATCTGAGATTGATGTAAGCATTCTACCATTAGGGTTTTGGAACCTACGGTGATTGAGTCTACATCTGTTTCTTTCACTTTAAAAGTTTTTTTTGGGGTGTTTGCATTTTCTCCCCCCACTTGGTGAGGTACCTTTTTGGATACTATCAGCTATATATATCATAACGTACTTCACTATTGTATGCATCTTTTCTCTCCCTGTTGACTCTCCTACTACAACGGTGAACAGGGGAGAAAAAGAACTACAAAGAGTGACATTTTCTGTAGACTATTGAACTGTTGCTGGAACTTTTTATATTACAAGTATCTAGCGCTTATTTCCTTCATATTTATCTAAAATATAAAACTTGTTTGTTAAAAGTATATTGTGGAGCAATGTCATAAGAGCTGTAAGATAACATTCCTTCCTTTCCCTATCTCATTGGGCGCTCCCCTGGTGTGAGAGGAGGCATCTACAAATAGCTCCAATCTGTTCAAGTAGCATTACTTGTCTTGGCAACCATAGATCACTGTACAGATCAGGAGCAGCCCAGTACTAGTCCTGGCAGCAGTACTACTGTTACCCTCTACTAGTAAAAAAAGTAATGCGAGAAGAAAGTTGATGAAAGCATCCTCAAAATCCAAACACTATTTGTCAAATTCAATCTCAAAGAAAACATCATCTTTTGATGTAAGAAGGAGGATTAAGAGGGAATTTTTTGATGGACCTGGTGATTTGTCCAAACACAGGGAAAATAGCCAATATTTCATACACTACCCACAGTGGCAAGAGAAAGCTAATACTAAGTCCACTTATCACTAGTAGTGGTCCTGCTACTGATGGTACTGGTAAATGCACTACAATGGCCAATCCAAAACAGAGTGCCCAACGCAGTCATACATCTGCCTCAACTTCCCACACAACACCTTGTCGCTCAGAGTGTACGTCTGTTACTGACACCTCCAAAACAAACAAATCAGTGCCTGAGGATAACACTTAGGTTGAAAAACAACTTGGGCAGAGGAGGAGGGTATCCATAAGTTCTGCATGTGAGTCTGCGATTTCAGATTCAGACATTGTAATAATAGAGCATCCTCCTTTGAAAAGTCCTCAACCATTTGGAAATGTGAGGATGGTTAGTAGTAATAGTATTAGTGTTGATTATGATTTACCCATAGAAATTGAGGAGGCTACTATGGAAGTTGCAAATGTGCAAGAGGATGAGGGGGATAATTGTGGTTCTGAAAATGAATGTGCTGCACATGGACGAGATAATGAGGAGGAGGATAATGACTGTGTTGAAGTAAGACAGTCACCAGTGTTACCACCATCAGAAAAAAAACACATCTCGTGTTTGGAGATATATTTTTATCTAAACCAAGACAACATTTGTCAAGGCATCTGTAGCCTATCTCATTTCAAAATAAGTAGAGGTAGGAACGTTGATCATATAGGCACCTCCCCCTCAAACTTCATTTGCAGCAAGTTCATTCAAGTCGTGTTCCAAAAGTGGCAAATTGTGTACAGTAGCAAGCAGCCCAGCATGAGCTAGCAACCGAATGCAAAGACAGTTGCAATCATCACTGGCATCACCACCTTCATCATCAACCTCCTTATTTAAATATGTAGTCCTGCATCCAATTTTCACCTTCTAAATGACTCCCCTAATGCAATCCATGGTTCCAAAGAAGCATCCTTGCACACTACAACTGCTGCTGCTGGGGGTGATACATCGACACAGAAGGGAAGCAAGACGACTAAGCATAATTTTACACATTTGTCTGGGAAGAAAGCAAGATGAAACAAGTATGACAGTCAGCATCCTGTATGAAGAATAACGTTCTTTCTGCCAATTATCAATAGAGGGTCTGAGTCATTAAGGAGAACAAGACAAAAAAGAAGTAACTTTGATCCTGGTAAAACCATGTTACAATGCAAGGGGTATAAATTAGTTTAATATTTTGCATGTGTGAAAAATGATGGCTGCTTTTTCATGTAGCACACAATAACTTGATAGCTTTATTTTTATACTGAAATTTAAAGTTGATCTAAGACACACCCTACCCCATTTATAAATCTGTCCCTGCATTTTAAATTGACCTCCCCCTCCAATGCAACATGGTTTTGCCAAGGGGCAATGTTTTTTGCTTTGCTCTCCTTAATGACTCAGGCCCAGAATGTGTATTTTCCAATGGGGATGAATTAATATTGTGTGTTAACGCTGATCATGATATGGACCTCAACACAGAGGTAATGTACTACAATACACAAAGACATTTGGGATGTAGTTGTAAAGACGACAGTCAAAATGTCGACAGTGAAAATGTCTATAATTTTTTTTTGACAGCCATAATGTTGACAAAGTTATAAGGTTGACAATCATAATGTCTACATGTTCATAAGGTCGACATAATTAAATTGTAGACATGTAAAATGTCTATAGGGTTGTAAAGTCGACAGTGAAAATGTCAACAAAGCACTAGATTTTAAACTGCAATTCATGAAAAAAAAAATATTATTACCCCACACCCACAGCTCCAGGGGTGTGGGAAGAGCCCTACTTCTATCAGCATGTGGCTGGTTAAACCTAAGGGAGGGAGGTCCACATCTTTTGCTTTGCAGACCTGATCTCTTTAGGGAATCCAGCCACATTCTTACCAGCCTGGGGCTGGTTTGACATTATGGTAGGGGGACCCACGCTGCAGGTTTCCCGCTATAATGCCACCAGCCCAGGCTGGCAAAGCCTAGGCTGATACTAGTAAAATCAGGGAGACCCCACACTATCTGTCCCCCTGATTTTGCTAGCACCAGCCTAGGCTGGCAGCAATAGGGTTGGTAAAGCTGTTTGGAGGGGGGGGGGGGGCATTTTTTTAACTTTTATTGCTGTTTTTTTCATGTATTACCATCAACATTTTGACCGTTGACTTTACAACTTTGTAGACATTTTACATTTTGACATTTTAACTGTGTCGACCATATAAACATGTAGGGCCTGAGTCATTAAGGCACACAACTGAGTGCAACGTGCATTTAAACGGCACATAAATTGTCTCTGCATACTCCTGAATTCAACAAGGAACGGATCTAGATACGTGTGGTGTTGACTATGGGTGTAGGTTTATTCTGCTCTACTAGACCCAGGGCCGGATTAAGGTAATGGAGGCCCCTGGGCTAAGGGGCCCTCCATTCCCCGCGAGGCCCCCAATGTGAGCCGTCCGCCGCCCCCCACCCCCCGCGAGGACCCCCCCCAAGCACTTACCTGTCAGTGCAGTCCTCCGTCCCGGCGCGCTGTAAGCTCCTTACTGAGGAGATCTCGCGAGAGTTCATGAACTCTCGCGAGATATCCTCAGTAAGCAGACTACAGCGCGCCGGGACGGAGGACTGCACTGACAGTATTCAGCAGCATTGATCGGGCTGGGGGCGCCCCCGCCCCCGACCGATCAATAATGCTGCTGAGGACTTTGAAGGGCCCCCTGGATGCCCGAGGCCCCTGGGCTATAGCCCAGTTAGACCTCGGGTTAATCTGGCCCTGACTAGACCAGACACTGCAGGATACGTACAATACCTATGTGAAATATAAAATCTCAAAAGAACTTACATAAAAAAAAATATTAAGCAATTAATATTACTTGTCAATACTATAGTCATTTATGATTATACATGGAAATATTTAAAAAAATTGTTTTTTGTTAACATTGCTTTTCTTGGAAAAACATTTATTAGGCTGTCCTAAATGTATACAATGGGCCTTTTTACAGTTGCTCCTGATTACAGACACATCTTATGGCATGCATATGAAACTGACATAACTAGTACTCAGCACTTAGACTAGTCCTATAGCTGGTGCAAGAGACAATGCAGAAAAGCAAGTAACAATTTGCTTCACCCAGTAAAACACTGATGAAATACCTGCTGTTCATGAAGAGGTTAACTGGATTTTACGACAGTCTGGTCTGCACATAATAATGTCTATTTTATTCTCACTTATTTTCCACTTTACTAAAACGGAGTAATCATTATTGAATTCCATTGATTATTCATCAGATAATTACAGGATATTATGTAATAATTTATTTCCCATTATCTTTAGTGAAAGGACATAGTTTACATTACAAATAAAATGAACCACAATCAAGATAATGTGGTGCATGCTATTCTAGATTTATAATTTATTTCCAAATTAGAATCTTGCCAATTAATCCAAATTTAAATTATAATTTAAGAAGCCTGCGTTGACAATGAACATAAATCTTGTGTCTATTCACAACTGACAGCATGGACATTACATTTGTTGTCTGGGAATTTCCCTCCCTTTTATTCTTCTTACAAGGTACTGTATCATTATGATTAAAAACTCTTGTCTCTGCTGTAATTACTATATATGAATAAAAAATGAAATTACAAAAAGAACATTCATCACAAAATACAATTGCCATAAACACATTGTTCTATAATCCCATTCTGCATAATTCTGCTATTTTCCAAATGAACTGCAAGAAAAATGTGTAAAAATGATGTTCTATCTATCTATCTATCTATCTATCTATCTATCTATCTATCTATCTATCTATCAATATTAGAGATGAGTGACTCGGAATTAGTGAAATTTAACAGTTACGAATTTTTGGGTTCCAAGTCCAACCTAGTCATAACTTGATTTCTCATGCCAAATTTGGATCTGAAAATGAGTCAAAACATAATTTCGAGTAAAATCCAAAAACATACTAGTAGGTTAATTGGCTGCTAACAAATTGACCCTAGTCTGTGTGTATCTGTCTGTGTGTGTCTGTGTCTGTCTGTCTGTGTCTGTGTGTGTGTGTGTGTTAGGGAATTTAGACAATAAGCCCCAATGCAGGGACTGATGTGAGTGAGTTCTCTGTTCAGCGCTGCGGAATTGGTGCTATATAAATAAATGGTAATAATAATAATAAAATGTTGGATCTCGCAAGTTTTGGATCGACATCTACTATATTTAGCCCCCTTGTCACGACTTAGTATAGCATACCTGCTATCGTTGGCACTACTCGGAGGAAGGTGTGGAGTCTAACGTGCCCCTGGTGTTCACGAGGGACCCCCGCAAAGAGGTATGGACTCAGCTGCAGGAAACACGCAGGTCGCAGTCCTTCAACGAGTCACATAGCGAAGCACGAGAAAGAGTTGTCAGACAAGCCGGGTCGGTAACGGTGCAGGCAATGAAGGTACACAGGGAGAATTCGAAGGGAGGGTGAAGCAAGCCGGGTCGGTAGCGTTCTGGAAGCGCGGTACAAAGGGATATCCAAAGGGATAGTAAAGGCAATCCGGGTCACAAGGGTCACAGGCAGGCAAGCAGGAATCAGAAGACAAGTAATATACTGGAACACTGAGGAATGCTGGAGGACAGGGTAGAGACCTGAAACTCTGGCACTGAAGGGGAGAGCCAGGAGGGGTTAAATAGTCCTGAAGGCCAATGGGAGGTCAGTGCTGTGCGCTGTCATAATTAACGCCAAGCGCGCTTAGTATAGCGTCCGGTTGCTAAGCAACAGGAACGCTCCGTAGCTGTAGCCAGCCGGAAGTGACGCGTCTGGTTGTCTAGCAACCAGACGCGCTATGGAGCTGATACAGGCGGCCGTCCCGGAGATCGCGGGTGGCGACTGGCACCCCTCCTGCTCTCAGCTGCTATTTTAGAGTGAGAGCATGTGGGTAGGATGTTTGCTGCATTTATGTGCTCATAAAGTCGCTTAAAGAGGGTTGGACAGGGTGAAAGATGCAATTAATATTGAAATAGCTGTGATTTTACAACAAAAATTTTAAGAGTTTACAGTATAGATCAGTCTGCTGGAATTGTGTGCTGATACATTGGGTGTGAGAGAGTGAAGAGTAGACAAGTAGTGGCTACTGGTTGAAATAGTATATTAGTAAACTAATTGGGAGTGGACAAAAAATATTCTTTATTACTTTTAAAATCAAAATGTTTCAATATGAAGCCAGTTGTGGAAGGGTCAGTGGCAGTGACATCTGAACTATTTAGTGGAGAAAAAGCAGGGTGCTGTATTAATGAGCATTTTGGCTTTGCAGATCAATTTCTTTATTTACCTTGCTATAGAACAAAAGCAGCTCAAAATGACATCATTTTACCTATTTTTCACATTTTTTTTTAATAAAATCCAGATCCAAAACCAAAACCAAATCCCATAAGGATTGTTGGCCAGACACAGGGGTCTGCGCACCACTCTAATAATATATATATATATATATATATATATATATATATAAAGAAAGAGAGAGAGAGAGAGAGAGGGAGGGAGGGAGGGAGGGAAGGAAAGAGAGATGCATGCAGAAAACACAATAGCAGTGAAGATGATTTAGTTAATTTTAAAGTTGTAAATCACATAAACATGGAGCCCATTAAACCATAAGTGAATGGACTTCATGTTTATGTCATTGACAACATTAAATGCCAAGATAGAACTACTAGAATTAGAATGTATGCTCATTTTGAGCAGTGATGTATGTCAAAGTGCCCTATGGTTGTTTTGTTGCTCTCCAAGCAATGGTTGGCAGAATATATATAAAACGCGGTCTGATTAAAGTCTGAACGCAACGTGCATGCAAGTGTTTGAAAAAGAGCACAAAACTTGAGCGTAATTCTGCATGTTTTCAAATCAAAGCGAATCTCAAGATGAGTTTCTATTTGAATCTGGGATAAAGTATGCTCTGCCTAAACATTCCATGCCTTATGTTAACAGACAGAACAGACTGCAGTATACATACCAGCATATGTGCAATATAAGGTCATATCAGAACATATAGAAAAAAATTATATTATAAAATTAATTAATAACTCTATACAGTATAATCCTTAATAAAAATATGAATGGTAAAAAAATATATAATTTTCCATATTTTTTATATTAAATACATAAATCAAGTTGTTCATAATGTGTGCTGTACATACAATACTTATTATGGTCTATCTTAGTTACATACACTTGTTCTGTGACAGTTTGTGTCACGTGTACTTTCCAAACAGAGACTATGCCATGAAAGTCATCACTACCAGTCGGCACTTACACTTGCCCTGCACCTGGTGCAAATGATACGGCTGAAAAAAGCATACTTACGAGAAACCCAGGACATGAAAAAGCCACAGATGCATTGAATTGCCCTTGGCATGCCCCTTACACTACATTAAGTACATCCATCTGACCCTTCCCACCCCAGTTCCACTCCTTTAAGGAATAGGCAGTCGCAAGTGTCATTTGCGTTCGGACATGAAATGCATGCAATTGCGTTCATTGGCATTAGGTACATATCAGATGCTTCTGCACACACACACATTTATATATACATATATCTGTACATACAAATAAAGGTAACTCTCTAAGGGTTCATTAGGGACCTTAGGCAAGAATGTGAGTAAGTTTTCTTGACAAAACCATGTTACAATGCAAATGCAAATTAGTTTATTATTTTGCACATAAGTTAAATACTGGCTGTTTTTTCATGTAGTGCACAAATATCAACTTTAAATTTCAGTGTACAAATAAGCTATCAAGTATTTGTGTGCTACATGAAAAAACAGTCAATATTTAACTTATGAGCAAAACAGAATACTAATTTGCAGCCCTTGCATTGTAAGATGGTTTTGTCCAGGAGACTGAAATAAAAAGTTTCTTAAGATAAGATCCTTAATGAATCAGGCCCTAAGACCCTTTTATTCAGCTGACTAAAAGAGCATTCCAGAGCCTTGTAGAGATTGGTCTTCTGTCGCTTAGCAAATCGGTAACACGCCTGTTGTTATGTGTGTGATCACCTTTTCAGCATCTTGTTTTTATAGGTAGGACAGAATTATGGCGACTTCTTATGCTTATACTGGGTACATGTTGTCAGTTTTCTTCTGTAATTTCCTCTGGGCTGTGTTCGATTGGTGACCCTCCCTATCTATCTTTGCACTCACTACACATCTTTGGATACCAGAGGGTGGGTATGTTTAGGCATGAATGTCAGGACCTAAGGTTTCCCAGCAGAACATTGCTCAGAAGATCACATTGCCTACGCTGGTTTGCCTTATCCCATAGTGCATCGTGGTTCCACTGTTTCCCCAGGTAAATGATGCTCATGCACCCTGCCTCCACATGATGTAAAAGAAAATGTGATTAATCAGACCAGGCCACTTTCTTCCATTGCTCCATAATCCAGTTCTGGCGTTCATATACCCATTGTACGCACATTAAGCGTGGATAGGGGTCAGTATGAGGATTTTGACCAGTCTGTGGCTACGCAGCCCTATACACAGCAAGCTGCAATTCACTGTATGTTCTAACACCTTTCTATCGTAGCCAGCATTTACTTTATCAGCAATTTGTGCTACAGTAGCACTTCTGTGGGATTGGACCAGACGAGCTTGCCTTTGCTCCCCACGTGCAGGGCCGCCGAGAGGGGGGGGGAGCGGGTACATTTTACCCGGGCCCGGGCTGGGCACTGGGTTCTAATTTTTAATTTTTCTTTTTTTTTTATCGTGCGTTTTTTTATGTATTTTTTTTTTCTCCGCAGCGGGCAGGCAGGTGGGGGAGGGGGGGGTCAGTTCGTTGGTGGGGGGAGCTGGAACAATAAAGCAAAAAAAACCTCAAAAAAAATACTCACGTGACCCGCGGCGCCGCGTCCCTCCTCTCCTCTTCTCCATTCACACTGTCTGCTGGGCGTGATGTCATCAAGTCACGCCCGTCAGTCAGTGAGGAGCGCCGGACAAGACAAAACTAGAAGAAAGAAGAGAAGACAGAAGAGAAGAAGAGAAAAAGAAAGAAGCTAACAGGAGGTAAGTAAAGAAACGGAGAGGCAAGGGGAGGAAAGGGACAGTGCTATAAAGAAGGGGGAGTAAAACAATGGGGGAGAGAGGCTGAGAATAAATAAAAAAGTGAAGAGACACAATAAATAAAAAGGAGAGAAACAATAAATAAAAAAGGGGAGAGACACAATAAATAAAAAAGGAGAGAAACAATAAATAAAAAAGGGGAGAGACACAATAAATAAAAAAGGAGAGAAACAATTAATAAAAAAGGGGAGAGAAACAATAAATAAAAAAGGGGAGAGACACAATAAATAAAAAGGAGAGAAACAATAAATAAAAAAGGGGAGAGACACAATAAATAAAAAAGGAGAGAAACAATAAATAAAAAAGGGGAGAGACACAATAAATAAAAAAGGAGAGAAACAATAAATAAAAAAGGGGAGAGAAACAATAAATAAAAAAGGGGAGAGAAACAATAAATAAAAAGGAGAGAAACAATAAATAAAAAAGGGGAGAGACACAATAAATAAAAAAGGAGAGAAACAATAAATAAAAAAGGGGAGCGAAACAATAAATAAAGGAGAGAAACAATAAATAAAAAAGGGGAGAGACACAATAAATAAAAAAGGAGAGAAACAATAAATAAAAAAGGGGAGAGAAACAGAATAGTTAAAAAGGGGAGAGAAGCACATAGTTAAAAAAAAGGGGAGAGGCACATTTAATAGTGGGGACTATTAATTTAAGATGGGGTGGTTTGGGGGCTATTGAATATGGGGGTGAGTTTAGGGAGAATGAGGTCTATTTTCATAAATGGGACTATGAATTTATTAATGGCATTGATGGTTGCGGGAAATAGGTATTGCTAGGCTGTTTGCAGGAAGGGAAATAGGTTTATTTATTAAATGTGAATACTATTATTTTAATGTTGGGGCTGGAGGAAGGCCTAATTATTAATCGTGGGTTCTATTGATTTAACGCCGGGGCTGGCTGTAATTTTCTAAATGTAGCCATTTTTTCCCCCAAATAGGTCCTCCAACATTTCAGGATCCGGACAAGCCGCAACTAAAGAAACCTGCAGCACAGGTGGTAAAAGTGAGAAGAACAGGTAGGAGAGAGCAGCAGAGTGTGTGAAATGTTGTGATTCTAGTAGGGACAATGGGAATTTTTGGTGAGTGTCGTGCCCAATGTAAGGTGCAGGCAAAGACTGAACTCTTTGTGTACACACTGCATTCTTTGTATACTACACTGTGGTGGTAGATGTCTTAAAAGTCAGGAGTGCTGGGACATATGTGACGCTCTGGTGAATTCAGGACCTAGTGATTTTGATGTGGTAGCCACACCCCAACGGCGCATTGCCACGCCCCAAATGTATTTCCACACACCCCAAAAATTTTGCACCGCTATTAGGCTAGCTACGCCCCAACGGTGCTTTGCCACGCCCCTGAATGTATGACCACACCCCCGAATTTTTTTGCGCTGCCGTTAGATGGTCACTTTTTTTCTCTCGCTTTGACTTAATTATAACCTTTAAACCGGCTTCTAAGAATAAAAAAGCAGATGCATTGTCTCGGGCGGTGGCCTCTTCCTCTGATATTGAAGATTGTTTTGATCGTCCCATACTGGATCCTAAATGTGTCAGTTTAGCTGCTTATTCCACCAATGTTCTACCGTTTGGGAAAACCTTTGTTCCACCACTTCTTCGTAAAAAGATTTTGTCATGGTATCATTCCTCTCGTTTTGCTGGGCATTCTGGAGAACGAAAAACATTAGAGATTTTCTCTTGAAGTTACTGGTGGCCCTCTATTAAGAAAGATGTCAAGGAGTTTGTGGCTGCTTGTGATGTTTGTTCCCAATTTAAAGTTTCCCGTAGAACACCGGTGGGTCTACTTCAACCACTACCCATTCCTTCTAAACCATGGACCCATATAAGTATGGATTTTGTTACTGATCTTCCTCTCAGCCAGAAATATAATACCATTTGGGTAGTGGTAGATAGATTCTCTAAGATGGCTCATTTCGTCCCTTTGATAGGATTACCTTCTTCTTCTACATCGGCTGATCATTTCATCAAGGAAATATTTCGAATTCATGGATGTCCATCTGAAATAGTTTCGGACAGAGGAGTGCAGTTTGTCTCCAGATTTTGGCGAGCCCTTTGCAAAACCTTGGGTATCCAACTGTCACTATCATCGTCATACCATCCTCAATCAAATGGACAGACCGAGAGAGTCAATCAAGATCTAGAGACTTTCATAAGAATTTTTTCTTCAGCCAACCAGGACAATTGGGTAGATTTGCTTCCATGGGCCGAATTCGCCCATAATAATATGTATTATGAGTCATCTTCTAAAACACCATTTTTCGTTGTATACGGTCACCATCCGTCTCTCCCAGAATTTCCTGCCCAACCTCCCACCCAAGTTCCTGCTGTGGAGGGTTTATGTCAAAAGTTTAAATCTATTTGGGCTCAGGTTAAATTCTCTTTGAAAAAGTCATCTTCAAGATATAAATTTTTTGCTGATAAAAAGAGGCGAGCAATTCCAGCACTTAAAATTGGAGATCGTGTATGGCTTTCTACCAAGAATATTCACCTGAAGGTTCCTTCCATGAAGTTTGCTCCACGTTTTATTGGTCCTTATAAAATCGTTCAAGTGATAAATCCTTTCTGTTCCTTCTTCAGTATCTCGCCCAGTTCAAGCTCAACAAGAGGAGGAGTTTGAGATTACTCATATACTTGATGCTAAAATCTCTAGGGGAGTCCTTCGCTTCCTAATGCATTGGAAAGGTTTTGGTCCAGAGGAGCGCTCTTGGATCCGTGCAGATGATCTTAATGCTCCAGCTCTTCTGAAAAAGTTTTATTCCAAATATCCGGGCAAACCTGGTTCTAAGTGTTCTGTGCCCACCTTTAAAATGGGGGGGTACTGTCACTCACCGGACTGTTAGTGCCTCTAGGTTGGGACATGGGTCTCTCTCGCTCCTGCCGGTGCCTCTCCTGAGCCGCGGCCGTCCGCCATCTTGACTAAGATTGCACATGTGCAGAAACCCTGAACTGTTAATACCTCGCCTCTAGTCTCATTGGTTAATTAATCACCTCTCAGTACTTAAGGCACCTGTTGCCCTATTACCTTTGCCTGTTCTTGGTTCTCATTCCTTGAGACTCTGAGGTGTTTCCTGTTTCTGCTCGTGTTATCCATTTGCTCTGGACAAGTCTCCTCTCCACATCGGTAGTAGAACTTACCCACTGCAGACTACTCTCGCTACCTCCGTTACCTGCCTGCTTCTGGACAAGTCTTCTCTCCACATCGGTAGTAGAACTTACCCGCTGCAGACTACTCTCGCTACCTTTGTTACCTGCCTGCTCCTGGACAAGTCTCCTCTCCACATCGGTAGTAGAACTTACCCGCTGCAGACTACTCTCACTACCTCTGTTACCTGCCTGCTCCTGGACAAGTCTCCTCTATACATCAGTGGTATAACTTGCCTATTGCAGACCACTCACGTTGCTCCGTTACATGCCTGCACCTGGGCAAGTCTTCCCTTCACATCAGTGGTACAACTTGCCTATTGCAGACCACTCACGTTACTCCGTTCCACGCCTGCACCTGGACAAGTCTTCCCTTCACATCAGTGGTACAACTTGCCTATTGCAGACCACTCACGTTACTCCGTTCCACGCCTGCACCTGGACAAGTCTTCTCTACACATCAGTGGTACAACTTGCCTATTGCAGACCACTCACGTTACTCCGTTCCATGCCTGCGCCTGGACAAGTCTTCCCTTCACATCAGTGGTACAACTTGCCTATTGCAAACCACTCACGCTATTCTGTTACACACCTGCGCTGGACAAGTCTTCTCTACATATCCGTGGTGAAACTTACCAGCTGTAGACCATTCATGTTTCCTTGTGATATAGCTACTACTCTGTATGGTACCTATTAGCTGGACTAAAGTCTACAAATGCCTCTGTATTGTAGCTGCAAGTCGCTGACTCTTCTACTATATTGTTGATTGGTCTTTGCCTAACGTTATCCAGTTATCAAGTACTGGCCTGCTATATGCTACCTGCGTGCTAAGGCACTTGGACTCTTTCCTCATTTTATCCTGTTTACTAAACTGCTGTACCATCACAGTTCCACGGTGCCAAGACTCAGCATTTATACTATTGCTATTCCTTTCCTCTATTCTACTGTATGGTTCCACTGATTCACCACACTACTCAGAGGTCCGCACTTCTGGTAAGTGTAGCTACACCTGGTAAATTCTGGGTAAAACTCCTAGTGCCCATGACACACATCAACTTCAAGAACTAACTGTTCACTCTCTACCTCCCTTGGATAGGTGCCATTGTAACAAGATAATCAATTTTATTCACTTCGCTTGTCAGTGGTTTTAATGTTGTGTCACCCACAGCTAAGTTACATAATTTTCAACACTGTTCATGATTTTGTAGAATGCTTGGAATTTAGTTTGTGTAGGAGGTGGTGCCTCTTTTAGGTCCCCATGCATTAGGGTTCAGCTAGTAGCTAACTATAGTCCTGTATCAATTCAAAGTTACTACTGGCAGTGTAAGTTTTACATAATTTGAGTCACTATTTAAATTTCCTATCTTTAGCCATGGTAGTTCTGCCACTGTATAGCTGCTAGTTGGAAAAATCACCACAGTTTACTAGTTCCTGAGTCAAATATTTTATCTTAAAAGCTATAGCCACTTTTCGATAATTTTCACTATATAGTTTCCCAAATGCTAACTAGCAAGACTTATTTTAAAAACCCAGCCCCAATCTCTTTGCTTTTCAAGTTCTAGATAACTGCCAAAACTAACAAGCAGTTTCTTGCTGGTCCTCATAGACAGCCAGAAACCCTTACAGATTAGAAAGACATACAAGTGCTATACCCCATACCCCACCGCCACATAATGCCAAGGAACTCAGGCTAGAAGTTTGAATTTTTATTTTCACTTGTAGTTTCAGTTCCCAGAAGACAGTTGAATGATGCAGTGCAGTGTGGTGGCTTTCACTACCAGTGCAAACAGGGATCCTTGCAGATGATTTGTGTGGCCTTATGTGCGGGATAACAGTTGCTTATAGGCATCTTTAACTAGAAAAGTAAATGCGGTAGGTAAGGATTCTATTAGAAGAACAGTTATTTAGGTTATTGGAGTACCTTAGTAATATTATCAAAACACAGAGTTAGCTCATACTTGCCAACCTTTGGCAAGCTAATTCCGGGAGATCCCAGGCAGGGGGGCGTGGATGGAAGGCGGGAGGTGCGGGGCGTGGTAATTTGCATCATTTTGGCTCCCCCCGCGACAAAATGCTGGTTCTTTTTTGCGGGGGCGGGGCCAAAATGATGCGATTCACAGCAAATTGCGTCATTTTGAGGAGCATGTTGCCATATGCGGGATATCTCCCTGCTCTCCCGGGAGCTCGGGAGAGTTGGCAAGTATGAGTTAGCTTTTAACTAAATCATTTCCATATTACTTCAGCTTGTTTTATTTGAAGAGCAGTTTTGAATCTGTTTGCGGGAGAAAGCACTTCTGTTTCTTGCAACTTTCTAGAGGGCAGAATACAGAAATATAAATCTCCCTAGATCTTAGTGATTGTTTTGGATTCTACTTGTAAATACAACAAATGCTCTGCACAGTTTAGGCAGGATCACAGAGGTCTTAAAAATAAATCATTACATTGGAAACAGATAATCAATTTTATCAGCCTTCAGTCATTGATTGCAAGCTGAAGGATATGTTTTTCCTGTCGGTGATGTGGGGGAAGGAAATACTCATGTCACATTTTTTAAACCGAACTTTAGTAGAAAGTCCGGTTAAGACTGAACAGCTTTGAAAGAAAGTATTTGTATTCCACCATCCAGATTGGAAACAGATGCTAATAAACAGCATTCATGTTTTCCACATAGGGTATGAGTTATTGTAAACTTCCTATATAGTATTCACTTTTCTGATCACAGAATGCCTACTTTATGTTACTTTCATTTTCTTCTGCCTTATAAAAGTAACAGGGTCAAATAATCCTAATTATTTTGCACTTATATGATGCCTCCGCACTAGCATTAATGAGGGAGACATATCCAGGCCATTATGTCAGTTACTGAAAGACGATTAAAGCTATGTGCATAAGGGCAATCATTAATTCTGTTTCTCTTCCATCCTGTTTTAGACAGATGAATGGAGGAGAAATGACATAGAGCTCCCTGATCACCTAGATGTCTTTCCAAGGAGAACGACGGAAAAGGGCACTTTCCCCTATCCCTGATCTGTCATCTGCCCTGCCAAAGATTCCTGGTGTCTTTCAATGACCTGTGTGTATATGTGGTTGTGTGACATACATATATATCCTGGCAGGAAAATATCACTTCCGACAAGTGGAAATGCCCCTGTTTAGCACAGCAAATTTACAAATTCAATCTGAGGTATTCAAACCCGCTGTGAGAATGTGTATATATCCGTAGATACAGCTGGTAAGCAATAAATCCAGCAGGCAGGGCTGATGTAAGCAGGGCCGGTGCTAGGGTCCATGGCGCCCTAGGCATTTTTACAAAATCGGCGACCCCCCCCACGCAAAAATCGGCGCCGTCCTGCCCCCCCCCCCGCAAAAATCGGCGCCCTCCTCCCTCCTCCCCCCTCACCCCGTCTTTCCTTACCTTGTCTCACCACCGCCGCCTCTCTGCTCCGTCTCCTCCCCTCCACTTACTGACACTAGTGAGTGGAGGGGAGGAGACGGAGCAGAGAGGCGGCGGTGGTGATCAATAGCATCTTCCCCCCTCCCCGTGCATCTGAATGCTGTGCGGCGGCCGTGACAGGTATGGTCAGCGGTCGCCGCACAGTTTTAAAGTCATTTACCATTCTGTGGTGCCCTCCAGTGCCCGGCGCCCTAGGCAAGTGCCTAACCTTGCCTAATGGGAGCGCCGGGCCTAGATGTAAGCCATGGGGCACCCCCCACTCATATGTGGTGTTCTCCCAACTGTGAGTGTGGTGCTGCTCAGACTCCCAGCTTAGCTGCTTTTCCTTCATATCAGAGGCCAGTACTCCATGTGGGGGCATTAAAAACACTGGATGAGTGGAATTATGTCTCTTAACCATTGGCAGCCTTATTCAGCCCATTCATCAGTGGCAGCCCATTCACTTAATGGTAGCACCTGTCCATCATATGGGACATACATATATAAAGCAAATAGCTATTATGTAGAAGATCAGCACTTTACAAAGAACAATGTAATAGCATAATGTAAAACAACTTAATAGCTTACTGAGTATTGTACTTGAAATCCGATGTTTATATGTGGATAGATGTTAAAGGAATGCTGGTCCAATAACAAGGTCCTTGCACCCTCAAATAGTGTAGGTAGCAAGAGAATACGTTTGTGAAGATGAAACTTTCTGTTAAACAGAAAAAGCTGTGCTAACCTGTGGAAACATAGCTCAAACAGTGTAAATGCAAGGGGGAGGTCAAGCAAACACAAGTATGCCAGGTTTGGACAGTTGGCACTCTAAGGTACATACGCTAACCATGTTGGATAGGACCCAATGTGGTAAAACTGGAGCACTTGGAAACCACCACTCATCATGTAATATAATTTTCCACTGCTGCAGTCAAATTTTGGTATACAGGCAGTGCTTATAGAAATACTAAACCCTTCCTTACCCAGAGCACTGCGCAGTACATAAGGTAAAACCCCAAAAACAATTGATATACCCCACTGGGGGCCATGCCAGGGTAATTCATTGGAACAAACTTCATTTTTTTTATTTTGAAATGCTGTCCGGATAGAGAACATATGATAACATATCATTTCTCTGAATCTTGTTGCTATCTTCCCTGTGTAGTACAATCCATAATAGCACCTTTTATTTAAACCAAATATTCTGAAGAACAGGTATTTATCAGTTTAATTATTGTAGAGCAATATTGTGTGTAACACCAATTTGCAGATGGAGGATAAAGACACTGCTGACGTGCTACTGCATGTCGAACATCTAGGTCAATGGTTTTATCCTTGTGTAAGGGCATTTAGCACATGCAATCTTTGGAGATAACTTGGTCTGGACCAAAAGATCCCTCAAATTATGGCCTTTTCCATACCCCACCAGGGGAGGTGTCTGATTCTTAGAAGGAAAAGTAGGATTATATTTTAATAATATCACAATTGTTTCACAAGCCCTCTGTTTATATTTACTAACAGCGAAATATATAGAAGAAATAAAAAAATAAAATGCTTTTTACAGCATCAATTTTACATTATTGTTCACACTTTTGCCTAATATAGTACCTTTATCAATAGAAATCTTATACATTTTAACGGCTATAAAAGCTGATGCTGTCAAAGTCCGCCGTCAGGATCGATTTAAGCGGAGAGTCGAGTGAAATGAGGTCCTGAGCCTCCTGTACTTTCAGTATTTTCTAGTAGATGATTGCCAATAGGACTGCAGTCACGAAAGCTTACAGTTTATTTTTTATTTTTCTGTTATCCCTTAAAAGTATCACATGAATTCCAAGTCTAAAGCACATTTTTAAAGATTATCTTCCAATCTCCTGCTTACCTGAATTATGCAGCCTCCCTTCTCTGCTCTGTTGAGATCCAGGATTGTATTGGGCCCAATGCGCAAATAGAGTGAGTCTTATATTAGCCCTGCTTCCTGCTCTCATCATCAGAGCAAAAAGTATAGCTCTGGGATCCCAAATGTCATTGACCTGAATGGTGCAATGAGGAGAGCAGGACACATGGCAGACATACAGCTCCATGACAAGACACTTTTTACCAAAAATGGTAAGAGGTAATCTATATTTGATGCTTTATCACCTCTACGGGGAACATTCAATTGATCTTGATGTGGCACACGGATATTGCTCTGCACACTTTACTGGCAATTAGGGTTGGAATCTCTGCTCACTTTTCCATAGAGGTGTGAGGAAAAATGAGTCAAGATTCCAGCCATAAAATCGTTGTGCGGTGTCTTTGTGGATGTTTCAGTGCCAACTTGCACTGAATTAAACCTCCCCCTAAATGTTAATATAATTGTGCTGCATGAATTGTGCAGCATGGTAATGGTAGTGTTAGGATATTGGGATTGCCTCTGTTAATCTAGTGAGTATGAATCATTGACTGTGTATGTTGACAATACCTTTTTCACTATGGTGACCATTGTACACTTAGAAATTTAGTTGTACCGCTCTCCTGACCTGATTTGATCTTTGGAGTTTAAAAGTTTTTTTCTGTTCTATGCTGCTTTGTCAGTGATAGAGTTTATTTCTGGACTCCAGTACACTCTCCTCTCTGGGATTCTTCAGTTTTCTGATTTCATCTTAAACTCTCGCCCTATTATCATGGCTAACAGCATATAAAGACTTTTGACTCTGTACCCTGGCAAACAACATTATACCTCCCACTCCACATTCCGGCATCCTGCTTACTGAGACCTCTCTCTGTGAGTACAGCATTCTGAACATTGCACAGCCTATTAAACATTGGTCAGATTAAGAAAGACATATTTCTATATTACTCTGCTGCTTACAGCACTAAAGTGCTCTGGGCTCGACTCAGTTGCACTTGGACTTTTGCTGTCTCCAGGTAGATCAGGATAATTAGATATTCTCTATTACCAGGAATGCATCTTGTGTCTACTGTGTCTACAACTACAATTCGGTGCCTTAATTATTCTGTGTGAAGAATTACAGACTGCCAGTGTGTCTGGCTATTATCTTTTCAGTATAACTGTCAGAGACTTCTATTACTAGAGGCTTTGTTCTGTGTTTACAGATCAGTAGCAAGTTGTGTTTTCACACTATATGATGATCAGTTTCTGTGGATGTTTACATTATATTCAAATAATTCCCATGCAAAGTGAGTAGTGCCAAATATACACAGTGGTGTGTAAAAGTTTTTGCCCTTACCTGATTTCTTCTATTTTTGCATATTTGTCATAGCTAATAGTTTCAGATATTCGAACAAAATTGAATATAAGATAAAGACAAGCAAAGTAAACACAAAATACAGTTTTTAAATGGTCATTTCATTAATTGAAGGAAAACAATTATCCAACACCAACTGACCCTGTGTAAAATAGTAATCGCCCCCTTAGTTACTCATTCAACTAATGAACCAAACTGAATTGATAGTTGGGTACAATTAGACTACACATGATCAGTCTTGATTACTGTCAGCCCTGTTAAACATCACTTAAATAGAACCTTTCCAGCAATATGAAGTTGGCTAAAGCATCTCAACAAGCAGTACAGTATGCTACGATCAAAAAATTTCCAGAAGAGATGACAAAGAAAATTATATAAATATATCTATCTGAAAAGGGTTACAAAGCCATTTCTACAGTTCTGGGGTTGCAGCAAACCACAGTGAGAGCAATAATCTCCAAATAGAAAAAACTTTCAACAGTGGTGAATCTTTCCAGGAGTGGCCACCCTACCAAAATTCCTCCAAGACTGCATTGATGACCCATCCAGGAAGTCACAAAAGAACCCAGACGAACATCTAAGGAACTGCAAGCCTCGTTCTCATCAATTAATGTCAGCGTTCATGATTCCACCATAAGATAGACTGGGCAAAAGTTCCAAGGTGAAAACCACTGCTAACCAAGAGGAACATAAAGGCACGTCTCACATTTGCAGAAAAAACACATTGAAGACCCTTGTGGGCTAATGTTCTGTGGACTGATGACCTTAGGAAGACATGAGTGCCGTTACATCTGGCATCAAGCTTACACAGCATTCCACAATAAGAACAACAGACTAACAGTCAAACATGCTGGTGGTAGTGTGATGGTGTGGGGATGCTTTGCTGCTTCAGGACCTTGCCGACTTGCCATAATTGATATAATCATGAATTCTGATTTACCAGAAAATTTTGAGTGAGAATATCCTGTCATCAATCCATATTCTGAAGCTCAAACGCAATTGGGTTGTGCAGCGAGGCAACAGTCTGAAGCACAAAAGCAAACCCACCTCTGAATGGCTCAAAAGACAAAAAATATCAAAGTGGCCTAGTCAAAGTTCTGACTTGCATCTAATTGAGATGCTGTGTCAGGACCTTAAACAGGCAGTTCATGCTCAAAAATCCTCCAATGTGGCTGAATTAAAGAAATACTGCAAAGAAAAGTGGGCCAAAATTCCTCCACAGCGATGTGAAAGACTGATCTCCAGTTATGGGAAGTGTTTGGTTGCAGTTCTTGCTGCTACAGGTGGGAGTTATTAAGTTTGGGGATGCAATTCATTTTTCACATGGGTGATGGATAACTTTTTTCCTTCAATAAATTACGATTTAAAAACCGTATTTTGTGTTTACTCACGATGTCTTTGTGTTATATTCATTTTTGTTTGAAGATCTGAAACTAAATGTGACAAATATGCAAAAAAAGAAGAAATCAGGGAGGGGGCAAAACTTTTGTCACACTACTGTAAATCTGTCACCCTAGGCCTGAGCCTATAAACCTTTCCATAAATCTAGGCCCAACCATAATCCTACATGGTTTCACCGCATCCTTACTATGCTCAAAGCCAACATCACCATGCATGCTGATATTGCAAACTTTCTTTAATTAGCACACTAGCTGAAATCTCCGGCGTTGCCCGGGTTTAAATCTTCAAGTTTTTAAGTTATCAATGAATTTTAGAAATTAACAATTTTTTTTAAAAATTAGGAGTTTAGCAGCTCTTTTCAACACACCCATGAGGTGGCTGCCCAGTGTCATTTTTGTTTTTATATTAAATGTTATCCAAATCCATCCAGTGGAAGGCCCAGAACAGGCTCCCCAGGTCAAAGTGCTGGCCAGCGTACACCAATGGGAGTTCCGACCGGGACCTCAATCACCTACTATGTCTTCTGGGATTCAATTTTACCAGTCTGTGAAGTTTTTGTCCAAATCCATCCAGTGGAAGGATCAGAACAGGCTCCCTGGGTCAAAGTTCTGCCCAGCGTACACCAACAGGGGGTCCGCGCGGGACCCTAACCTCCTTTAAACCTGGCCAGGATCTAACTGGACCACATTGCGTTGGTTTCATTCCAAATGGTGCAGGGGTGTTGAAGACATTCACCTACAGACAAACAAACTTATTCTTTTATATATATAGGTTAAAGTTCACATACATCATCCTCTGCCGCAACGGCTCTGTAGAGATAATTCTATACTGCCAGATATAGAAGGATACTGGTATATCTTCTAGCTTTTCATTCGAAAAGCTTTTTTTATTGCCATATAATAGTAAAATGATGTTACATTTCTCAAAATCCTAATTTGTCTTCAGAAATAAATACATGTTGGGGCAAAGAGTTGCGCTCCTCTGTCATGTTCATGCTACTGACAGTAAGATGAAGATATGAGAAAAAGGGTAAACACAAATATGATGAATGTTTTAAGGATCATAAAGAAACCACACAGTGTCACGCATATCTATTCTGTTTCCAGAAGACCCATCAGTGCATTTTATAGCTATCTGGAAGTAATCAGGATAAGTGGAGGTTTCTGCATTAAAACATATACTGTATATGCAATCCAAATCATAAGCATTGCTGTAAATTTGTAATTAAATAATATTTATTTTAAACAACACCATACAATACATGTGTGTTATGGTCTCCAATGACCACCTGTTGCTAAGAAATCATTGTGCAGATAAATATTTACTGTGAGTTAATACTATGCTGTAGTTCACATTCCTTGAAATATGATGCTTTACTTTTCTTGTACTATCAGCCTGTGAGGTTTGGCAGGAGTCTAAACATTGTTGTGCTTTTAAAAGGAACATAAATGATATCGTGAAAAAAGGCAAGATGGAAATACATTTCTTGGTTAAGTTCCATTTTTTTTTTTACTTTACATCTAAAGATCTATGCTAAGCTAAACAAAATAATACTTAAAATACAAACACATTCCCATTAAGACAATATTGTGTGCTTGCTTTTCTTCATGTTCTTTGATTATTTAAAACATCACATCAAAGCCCATCCTACTACTAATGCTGCATGATTTAGTCTAATTTACGTCTTATCTAAATCATAATTGAGGGAACATCAGAACTATCTATATTACATATGTTTTTGTAAATTTGTTTTACATTGGTTGAAATATGTCTAGAAATGTGCATTTCCCCTTGTCATGTACTGGTCTCTGTGGCGTAGTTTATGTCAGCTCCATACGTGTACTGCTTGTGCCTCTGCTTGCTGTATGTAGTATGGACAGTGCCGGATTAAGGAGGACCCCCTGGACCAAGCGGCAACGTCTGTCCAGGAACACGTGCTGCATTGACTTCTGGCTCTCTTAAGCTTTGAGGCATTATTACGCCACCGATGCGTAGCTTAAGGGAGCCAAGAGCATCGCTCTGCATCTACATACATTGTGAACTGAAGTCTGAAGAAAGAAGAGAGAAGATAGAAGGGAGAAGAAAAAAAGGAGATGAAAGAAGGGAGAAGAAAGAAGAGGCCTAAGGTAAGTATATCATCAATGGTGGCACTATTATTAATTACACTCATCAAGGGCTCACTATTATTAATTACAGTCATCAAGGGGCCACTATTATTAATTACAATAATCAAATGGCACTATTATTAATTCCGCTCATTAAGGAGGCACTATTATTAGTTACATTAATTAATGGGCCACTATTATTAATATAGATCATCAAGGGGCACTATTATTAATTAAACTTATCAAGGGGGCACTATTATTAATTGTAACCATCAATGGGGCACTATTATTAAGTATAATCATAAAAGGGGCACTAATATTAATTACAATAATCAAAGAGACACTCTTATTGATTGCGATCAGCAAGGGTGTACTATTATTAATTTAGGTAATTAAGGAGGGACTTTTATTAATTATGATCATATAGGGAAACTATTATTAAGATTATTATTATTATCCTTTATTTATAGGGCACCAGGAGATTTCCGCAGCGCCATACATAATACAAACAGTAGACCATACAGGGTAAAATAATACAGAACAATAAACAAATAATACCAAGACCCCAAAAGCTTCAAGCATTGTTGGGATAGTGAAGATGGAGCAGAAGAATAGGTATAGAAACAAGAGGTTACATCCTAAAAGAAGGGCAAAAAGACAGCAGGCACAAAGGGGAGCCAGTGGCATCTAGCGCAAGAGGAGGGAGTAAAGGGGCAGGGATGAGAGAGATGATGGGAGCAAGCATGGAGAGAGGGTTAGGTGGGTGGCTGGTAGGCTTTGAGGAACAGGTGACTTTAAGTGCCCGTTTGAAGGTACACAGATTAGGGGACAGTCGTATAGAGCATGGGAGGTTGTTCCAGTGGAGGGGGGCAGCACATGAGAAATCTTGGATTCCAGAGTGGGATGAGGTGGTCAGAGTGGAGAAAAGGCGAAGGCCATTCGCCGATCGCAGGGAGCGGGAGGCAGTGTGAATGGAGAAGAGGTTGGAGATATATGGGGCAGTAGATTTGGAGAGGACCTTGTAAGTAAGGAGTTTGAAAATGATTCTGTAGGGGAAGGGGAGCCAGTGTAAGGCAAAGCAGAGCGGGGAGGCAGAAGAAGAGCCGCGTGAAAGGAAGATAAGTCTCACAGCCGCGCTGTGTATTGAACAAAGAGGGGCGATGTAGGATTGGGGGAGGCCAGTGAGGAGAAGGTTACTATAATCAAGATGGGAGATGTTGAGTGCATGAATAATGGTTTTGGTGGCATCCTCAGATAGGAAGGGCCGAATGTTGCAAAGTTGGAAGTGACAGGATTGAGCAAGAGATTGAATGTGAGGGGCAAAAGAGAGGGAGGAGTCGAGGCTGCAGGGGAGTTTAGGAACAGATAAGATGGTGGTGTTGCTAACAGTGATAAAGAGATCAAGGTGGGATGAAGATCTAGATGGAGGGAAGACAATGAGATTGGTTTTGGCAATGTTAATTTTGAGAAAACGTAAGGACATACAAGAGGAGGTGGCGGAGTGGCAGTCAGATACACAAGAGAAGAGGTGTAGAGTGGAATGTCATTGGTGTAAAGTTGATACTATAGACCTAAGAAAGTGATGAGATCATCACTTAAGATCATCAAGACTGCACTTTTATTCATTTAGATAAGCAAGGCAACACTATTATTAATTTATATTATGAAGGGGCCTAATAGTATTATATATTTAGAACCATGTGACTCAAAGTTGGGTAAGTAATGATCCGTAAATGATGGCACTATGATCTTACCTAAGTGCCCTGGGCCCCAAAGCCTAAATGAGTGTGTGCCACTGGCCGGGTTTCTGCCTGCTGATATCAGCAGGTGCTGAATTTAATAGGCTACTCAGTCCTCTTTTCTGTGCTTGAGCAACAGGTTACTTGACTATGATTATCCCTGACTATGATTAAGTCTTGTCCCTTCTCTTGGTTTTGGCCATGTCAGCCTAATGGGGCAAACAGGAAGGCTGTGATCTGTGGGTGCTGAAGCAAAGTCCATCACCTCCTAGGTTCAGTTATAGACTGGTCCACCGGGGAACTGGTGAAATCTTTTCTCTAGGGGGGCAGGTCCAAGATGGTGAAGCAGAGGTGCTGGGGGCAGACTTGTATATGCCTTTCCAGGTTTATCCTATAATGGACTGCCTGGGTAGAGATTGAGGAAGCGAAGCTTCAGTTCTCTTACTTGTTTCATCTAGGTGGAACAGATACATGGTCCAGGCACTGCAGCTCTTCCTGGTTGCTGGCCCCTCCCCTGGGAACTACACTTCATTATAGGTACCTCCTCTTACCTCCCTCTCACCACCTTTTCTTCTCCCTTCACTCCCCCTCCTTTGGACATCTCCAGCTCCCTCTGTCACCCTCTATTTAATTGAATAATCTTTGTTTTTCTTCTTTTTGTACTTCATTTTTCAGTCCAACATTGCCTAGGTTTGTCCATGACACCCTTATAATGTTTACTTGGACAGTGTTTCATTAAAACTATAGGTCAATGTCAGGTTTCCTTCACCTCCAAGGATGTGAAATTTAAGTCAGTAACTTTAGTCATCTGATGGGAGGAGCTGGGCAGATTGGGCAGTCATTGCTAAGTGCAGCCTTGATGCCCTCATCACCAGCTGTCCCTAAACTTCAGGAATAGGTTCCGGTTTGCCCTAGGAAATGTTTGCATCTGGAAATGTCCCAATTTTTTAGTATTGATCAACTGCACTATATCAGTTTTCTTATTCTGCAACTTAAATGCAAGTCTCACCACATATTTTATACTATAGGCTTAAAGTTAACATTTATTATTATTATTATAGTTATTATTATTATTATTATTATTATTTTTTTTTTAATAGGAGTATTTATAAAGGAAAACATACAATATCATCAAATTCCTAAAACAAGATGTGGGGATTGTAGGTCCACTGAAACAGCTTGCATGTAGCATGATAAGATACTCTATCTCAGCAACCATGTGTCTTTGGTACTCCATGTGTCCCAGGTGATACAGAACCAATCAACAACATTTTTGCATCTATGCACCGACCATCCATGTACTGCAGTGATTTGCAACCATTTCCATAGGTACACAACTGCTCACACACCTATCATTGGATGGTTTTCATGCTATACCCGTGTGAAACTTTGTAATAAATGAAACTGCAATTGTTAACCAAGAGGTGAGTTTCTTCTCACATCACTTTGATAGGAGCCTCACATTGTTACATTGTGCTGATGTTGATGTTACTTGCTCATAGGGGCTGCATGGTGAGTTAGCCATTCCCACTTTAAACTTTCCTACACATGGACATGCAGGAGTTGGCTGACATGAAATACTCTATACTGCTGATAAAAGGCTAATGATGTCATTGGCTACAGTTTGTTTTAACACCAACCACGTCTTCTCCTGCTCATCCTGGTATCCCCATTCTTGAAGAATTATAACAACAGGAAATTGGGCCTTAGTCAAATTCACCTAAAGTACTTTTTAATATCTTGTACCGTGATATTTGTAATTGATTCTTTCTGCTTAGTCTTGGCTTGGTTAGACGCATTCTGTCCTTCCATATGTTACATATATAATCAGTAAGGTTGAAAATGACATTGGTCCATTAAGTTTAACCTTTCATAAATTGTTATCGGGCTAAAACAGAAGGTGGAACAAAGCCCATAGTGATGCATTTGTCAATTAACCTCACAGGGGAAGAAAGAATTCCTTCCTGACCACAAATGGCAATCACTACTCTAGGATCAGAAGTATCACTCCTTGGATTAAATACCTCCATTTTTATTATGATAAGCAATTCCACAGCTTAGAGTGTACCGGCCACCTATACAAAGTGGAGACATCCATTTTGTGGTCTGAACAAATATCATGCAGCTTATAAATACACTAGGAACCAGTACCACAGTGATATAAGTAAGGTCTAATAAAACAGTCAGTAATTATGTCACTGCTTCCTAGTTAATTGATAAACTGCACAATTGTTCAACCCACAAATTGGATGTCTCCACTATGTTTTGTTAATAAGTTCACTCTTACTATGCTGATGATGATAATGTCTTTATTCCTTTAGCAATTGATGTCCCTTTGTTATCTGCACAGCCCTTTGTCTTAATATCCCAATGCTGTGCTGTGCATCTTTTGGAGTGTATGGAATTCTTGCTTGAGATGCAGGTTCTGGGTTATATCAGATGGTCAAACTGTAAAAGTGACACAAACAAATACACTTTGACAACAGAGAGGCCATGAAGAAATCCAGAACTCAGAGAGTCCCTTCCCAGTGAAGCTTACATGTTACTTACCACACAGACACACACTAGGTTAATTTTTGTCAGAAGCCAATTAACCTTCCAGTATATCTTTGGGGAATGGGAGAAAGCCCATGGAAACACAGGGATAAGATACAAACTCCACAAAGAACGGGCCTTGGTTGGAATCAAGCCCATGACACCAGTGCCATAGGTTTGATTCAACAATCATCATCATCATTTATTTATATAGTGCCAACATATTCCGTAGCGCTTTACAATACTAACCAATGTACCATTGTGCTGCCCTCTCTAATTTGCTATAATCCCTGGTGCCTATCCCTTTATACTTGGAATAAAATTAGATGGGCTTGATTCCTAGAACTATTCCAATGCATTTTAGAATATATAAATACTATATGATGATTACATAACATTCAATGTACCATAGCCCAAAGATTACCATGTTTCATTTATTACTTTCTACAGATACAGGATGTTTTTCTTGGGAATATTTAAATATTTTTAATGCTATGTATTTCATTTATAATATGCACTAAAGTGTAAGACTTATATGTGTATGTGTTTTGTCCATCATATTTCAGGTATTGGCTACATTGCATTGTTGTAAGTTGCATACTCTTATCCACATGTTAATGTGTTAAACAGTTGTAATATTAACATTTTTTCAGACCATGTTTCATCTATCAGATATAATTCAGCTGTCTTGGCTTGTGCCTGTTTCAATTATATAGAGCGTTTGATTATCCTGTTTAATTTCTGTGCTTTGGGTACGTTCTCAATCCCTTGTCATCACCATCCCTTATCACCACCTCTTATTCCAGCCTGCAAGACTTCTCCTATACTCCATTGTGAATTGTTCTGTGATGCTCTTCCTCATTCTATGCAACCTTTTCATAACCTTCAAATCTCTAAAGTGGAATTAAACTTTCAGAATTGTGGACTGCATTGTGTTCTGTTTCTATGACTGGCAGAACAACTCTGATTAATAAGATAATTCTTCAGTAATTGCTCTTTGCTAGCTGCCATAATCCTGTGAACCTACATCCCACATTCCTATTCAATGACTTTAAACAATATATAAACTTTAAAGTTAGTAACAATGTACATATGTTGAAGCAGACATTTTCCACTTCCTTCACCTGTTTTCATGATGACATGATATACAACAGCCAATCAAATGTATTTCAATTTAACAGAATTATTTTCATTTTCTGTATTTACAATACAGCGAAACCACATTTATCAACTTTACAGTTCTCTGGTTCTATTTTCTTTTAAAAATCCCTTTAATCTAGTATCCAGATAGAAACCAGCTATTTGGCCAGTTCATTCAGCACTCTGGAGAACTGAACAATTTTACACCATATTATAAGGATGCATTGCTCTACGCATACACTTGCACCTTTTGTATTTCTCTTGATTTCTATTAGATTGTAAGCTGTATGACACAGGACCTTGACACCACTTGTCTAAACCTATGTTGCTGTAATGGGTGTTTAATTTATTGCTCCATTGTACAAAATTCCATAAATAAAATATAATAAGATTAATAAGAATAATAAGAGTAATATTTTTCATTTAAAAAAACACATACTGTTACATATTGCATATGTAAATAAATAATAATTTAAAACGACTTGCTTACCACTTTTTGACTGCAGTCAAAAAGAGGAAACTTCCTGTTACTGGATAATATAAAGGCATGTATGCATTGTATGCTTATATACTCAATGACAGGCTTTTGGATATAATTTCAATACAAGCCAGGGATCATTTTTACCTCTGAAGGTAAGTGCAATATACTCTTACAAGCCTGTCGTTTAAGTGCATTAATCCCTATGCAGGTCTTCATTTATCAGAAAAACAGTAACAGTTATGTAGGTTAATAGAAAACCTAGTAGAAGATACCAATGATGGGTTATTGGCTACCTTTCATCATGTGCGGGACCCTTACCTGCAAGTAACTAAACTGTGTTCACTAAAATAAGCCTTTATCTGATATTTTAATATTAATATTGTATTTTAATTTATTTATTTTTTTTCAATACTTTTTTTTATCCCATAGCTGAAAAATGACAGTATTTTGTTTCAGTGTTCAAGCACACAGAGAGGCTTTTTAAAGAGTTTGGTCTGCCCATCATCGCCATACATAATATACCCTTTGCGCTTTGCTAAACATTTTTGCATATTAGACTTAATACCACATTTATTAGAACAATATTTGGTTGATGCATATAGAGTAAAGCAAGCTTATTAGCCTAATTTCTGCAATTAGCTGTGATATTTGCAGAGAACCCGCTGCTTCCTGGCTGTATAAAGATTTGCATTGAGCAGACAGACAGTTTAATTCTAGTTTCTGCCAGGCCTGACATATGAAATTCTCAGGAGTACAGAGGACCCCATAAAAAGGGTATTTTCACACACTGCGTTGTTTTATTTAGCTATATTATCCCCAAATGACACTGAGCAATCCAAAGATTCTTGCAACTTTCCTTCATAAACGTAACTGAAAGTGTGAACTCAGCAGGGAGCCAAGGTAAAAAAAATCACTAGAGAAATGTCGGACAGGATGAAATGAAATGTAGCTCAGGCTGTATATCCACCCCCACTTTCCTAAATAACGAATGCTTTACATTTTATTGGAACAGCACCAACATAAAGTTCACAACGAAATGTGAAACTGATAATGAACATGGCAAACGAGAGAGAAAGAGAGAGAGAGAGAGAGAGAGAGAGAAAGAGGGAGAGAGAGAGAGAGAGCCTTTCTTAAAGTCCTCAATATCACAACAACATGTATACCCTAATACATTTTATGGGAACATACTGTGAATGACAGTATGTAATAGAGCCTCAAACTGCAATAAGGACTTGCAGTGCTTGCAATGCAAAGAGATCCCCAAGAATAAGAACAGATATCCTCCATTAAAGCACAAAGATCCTTAACGAGCTCCCATTATTGCACTGAGAACTTCCCCCTCCCACTCTTACACAGATTGGTTCCTCCGTCCCATTAATTATTATTCCTTCATTATTTCCATAGTGGCAAAATATTTCTCAACACTGTACAATCAGGGAGAAAAGACAATAACAAAGGTATACTGTAATAGACTGTGAAACAAAAGATGAGAGGGTTGTAGAACTTACATATAAAAATCTTACCTTTTGGTTCCTACTCTGCACAAAATCCACAAGTGACTATGTAAAGATACAGCTCATGCGCAATTACAAGCGTGCATATGATTACAGGGACGATCATATCACTGTGAATAAGTCTCTGATCACAGTTGCTAATACCATTATGAGTGTCTCTATATAAATAAATGGTGATGATGATGATGTCTCTATTATCAAAGAACAGTTTATAGTGTTAAACTGGCCAGTATCCTCCACTCACTGTGAAGTTCTCTGCAGAAAGGAAGAATAACAAACCACTTGTGCTCCTCTCGTCAACATGACAGTAGTCAAGGTAGGGGAGAGGGGCACAGATATGGTCTCAAGGAATTTCTGGACTCCTGAGTTCCGGGTAGTTCTCCAGGACTCCTGGGAGAGCACGCTATTTTCCTACATCCTGCCCACTTTCTAGTGAGGTGGGCAGCGGGGTGGGGACCTCCATGATGCGATTCATCATGAACCGTGTCATTTTGCCCCAAGCATCTAAAGCTTACACTAGTCAATGGGAGGAGTTGGGTGTCGCAAAGTCGCTTTTGGATAAGAACGGAATAGGTGCACAGTGGGAGCAGTGCAAAAATGATATTTCATGATTCAATGAAACGATTACGAATGCAACAAATCAAGATGCACTTCTAACTTGATGGAGGTTTCTTCTAAGACTGGAACATAGGCAGACACAATGAAGCATGCTTGGTGGACCATCTAGGTACACTGGTGCAAGTTCAAAGAAATTTGCAGTGCGCTTTGTAAGTAAGATTCATTGCAATTAAATAGGTTTCAAACACAAACATATACAGCAGATTTAAATATGTTGCTTATGTATTCAGAAATATAAATCAGTCTCTTTTAATAACAGTGCAACAGCAAATATAAACTGGACAAAAAGAAAAAGAACCAATAAGGCACTCCAGTCCCTAATAATCAATTGGTGAAAAAATAATAAGTAATATAACAACATATAAAAATTACAGCTGTTTAAGAAACATGTGCTCCTTTATTTTGTGTCATATTGTACTATACAAACCAATTATAGCTGATTATAATATATTGCTGATAGACTGTCCAGGTCAGTCATGACATGCCATACCACAAAATACCCCTGAAGGCTAATGCATATTTTAGGAATTTAGTTAGAGTTACTAAGTAATATGCAGGCGCATATATAGTCATGTGGCTGTGCAAGAACGGTGAATATATATGATTCAAATAATCTCCTGCCCTGTTACTTGCTCTTTTGCTTGTTTGTATGATTATTGCACTCAGGCACTATGCTTGTGCTCCTGCATGAACAGAAATGGCTCAAGACAATTGTATTAATATTAGCATTCTTAAAAGCCTCATTAAACTGGAGCCAAAAATGAAAAGGGTCACATTCTCTCTCATTACTGTGTTATTAACAATAGGTAAGGTTCAAAATGAAATGCATTAAATAGATTTCCTTGGCAAATATTTTCTTTTTGTCCCACTATGTTTTGTATCTCTTATCTTCTCTACAATGCCAAAAATAAAAACATTTATAGACTGGATACATTAGTCCTACTTAGCAAGAAAGGTCTAGTGATGCAGTACACTTTGCTTCCCTTGTAAGGGGCCCACCTATTCCCCATTGTAAAACATAAAGGTTAGTTTCCTTCTCTGTCGGAAAGCATAGTGTTTCAAGTACTAAAGGGTGCAGCACAAAAATATTTTTACAGCACTGTAAGTACTTCAGGCTGGGATTAGAACTTTTGCTCATTTTCCTGTCTGTAACGCCCTGGAGGAATGGAAGGACTATATTGCAAGGACTTACTTCTTTTCCTGTAATGCTGGTTTTCTTTTTTCCTCACAATTCAGAGATAATATGAGAAATGAGAATGAATATGAGTGACAGAGGAGCAATAGTACAGGCAAGTCTCACTCGCTCCCAACCATACTTGCCAACTTTGGCAATTAATTTTCCTGAATTTCCGTGGGCATGTGGGTCGGGGCTTAGAAAATTGTGTCATTGGCCCGCCCCCAAATGTGCATCACCAAGTTTGGCCTATAACAGCGGGGGGTGGGACATGATGACACGTGAACCACGTCACTAAGCCCCGCTAAACTTCATTTCACTTTATCAAATTGTTCCAGAAGGTTGCCCTGCTCTCCTGGGAGTCCGGGAGGACTCCCAGAAATTCGGGAGTCTCACAGACTTTCCAGAAAAGTAGGCAACTATGCTCCCAACTCAATAACAGACAACACAAACCTTTAACCTTTTATTTCTGGAGCAAAGAGGTTATTAAAAATTAAATTCAATACATATAGTTTATACAAAAAAATTGCATAGACAATTCCCTAAGCACTTCGTTGGACAAATAAATAGATAGTTCCAAGTAATTGGACACTTCAATAAACAGATGGCCTAGAGATCAAACCAGGTGGAGCAGAGAGGGAAATTCCCTACAGATGAATCACAATGGTGCCTCCGAATCTACTTTCTGACTCAGATGTAGCTGAGCTAAATCCCAGAGCACAATAGCAACATGGTAGTTCTTGATCCTGGTGCATTAAATAGTCCCGCTTGCAAGTGTTCAGTACTCTCTTAGCAAGACTAATACTCCTCATATGCCAGCAATAGTATTGTAGTATAATACTTTTGTGGTATGACAAATAACATTCCCGGGCTAGCTGGGATTTGTGGTTCCACAGAACTGAACAGTATCTAATAGTTACAAAATTTCATTAATGAAGTTACTGCTTGAGTAGGAAGCATAATATAAATGCCAGGCTCCCTTTTTTGTTGTGGGGTTCAGAACATATACCAGTTAGGTACACTATCACTGCTTTGTGTCTAAATAGTACTCCAATGCAGGCTGAATCCTGTAATTATACTTATCACAATACAGTTCTGACAGATAGTTCAGCTTCTGCACCAACAAAATGGCTGATCCTTGATGCTGCATTCACTTGTCTCAAAATGGTGGTGTTTAACACTACAATTCCTTTAACTGGTGGCCAGTCTTAGTTACAGCTCTGAAAATCAATGATATCTTCCTGCTAGTGGAGTTGTTTTCCTTGTGATGTGCTGCAAAAACTTTAATTACTATGTGCTTTAATATCACAAAGCTGGCTGTGTTGCACAGGCTCCATCATGCTGTGACTCACTTTCTCAGTACCTGTGAATGATCATACAAGTGCCCCAAATACAGTCTGAGGATTTATGGTTAGAGCCAGGGCCGGACTGGCCATCTGGCACTTCTGGCAAATGCCAGAAGGGCAGATGGCAGTGTGGGCCGGTCCGGCTCCCTGCGATCCCCCGATTAATTAAAAAAACAATTTTTTTTATATGTAGCTGTCATGACGTCACAGCTTTGTGCGCCGGCCCGGCTCCCGCGGTTCAAGTTCCCGGCCGCGTAGGAATAGCTGCAGTGGAGGCTGCTGTCAGTGCTGAGGTAAGTGTAGAAAAACGGAATATGTGTGCAGGGAGGGGGGCAGAGAAATGGAATATTTGTGCATATGTTGTACAACCTCATACAATGTTACAAAATAGTTCAAAACATAAATGTTATTAAGTCATATTAGAGTGTTGAATACCAACCATATCATAGGCGTTAAGCAGTTTTTTCTGAACATCGGGTACCGTTCCTAATGACTCCAAGCAAGGGTACATGTCTTTCATGACTAGGTTCACAGAGGGTGTGTTGTCACTATTCATAAGACGTGAAAGGAAAGACACATGCACTGTTTCAGGCTTGAGCTGGTGGGAAGTCCACAGAGTTCCTTTAGGGACACTAATGCATTCTAGGGTGGGGCAAACAGAACACTTGATTAGCAGAGACAGAGAGTAAGGGTCGCGAACAGGATTTGCTCAGTTGTGCAGTACAATGCCCTTTACATCTTATCATTTGTAATGGTAGTTTCTAACATTGTCTTTCAAGTCTTGAACATAATCAATGAAAAAGTGAAAAAAATAGGGTTATGACATTACAGAAACATTGCTTCCAGTAGGATTAATAAATGGTTTATCTAAATTAGAAAAGTTGCTAATGTATCCCTTTAAATACTGACACACATCTTACCTGGTTGTAATTAGCCACAGAACCTGTGCTACTTACATGTGTCAGTAATTAAGTTATGAGTTGTCAATGTATAACAGTATTCTGCTCTGAAATCAAAATGTAAACCAATTTGTTGAGCAACCTCCATGACATTAGTGTCTATAGCATACATTACAATACAATATGGGATTATTTTTTCATACTGAGTAACCAGTGGTCGAAGCAGAGCCGGATTTACACCTCATGGGGCCCTAGGCAAGATATTGGTTTGGGGCTCCCCCCACCAGCCCCGCACACGCACCCCCCAGCCAGAGCTGGATTAAGGTTCTGGGGTGCCCGGGGCACTTAAGATGGGGGGCCCCCCTATTGTGTAATATGGACTTCATTTTAGACAAATAAACAGGCAATGCTGTGTGCACTACTGTTAGTTACATGCAGCTCTGCCATCACAGCATAACAGTGTGAAGTAAGACATACCTCCCAACTGTCCTTGTAGTCAGATCAAATCCTGCCTAAGTGAGACAGTCACCCACATTCTGGACTATATTGAGGACAGTTGGAAGATGGTCCTGATCTCTCATACCTGCTCTGCTCACTTTCATCACCTGTGGCTGCTGGTGTCTTAAGTTCAGTTGCTGCTTGTGTAGATTCTGGGATGTCGGGGCCTATTTTGAAAAAAAAAAAAAGGTACTTAAACTTTAGGAGTCCCCAAACAGTCCTGTTAATAAATCAATAGCACCCCCTTTATTAATTAGGCCTCCCTCCCTGCAACCAGCC
Source organism: Mixophyes fleayi (assembly GCF_038048845.1). Taxonomy (NCBI): domain Eukaryota; kingdom Metazoa; phylum Chordata; class Amphibia; order Anura; family Limnodynastidae; genus Mixophyes; species Mixophyes fleayi. Next base: position 194,949,663 of record NC_134405.1, read on the forward strand.
CCAAACTTGAAATTAAATAAAATTAATATTATTCACATTTAATAATAGAACTATTTTCCCCAAGCAACTCTGACATTAAATTAATAGTGCACACATTTAATAAATAAACTTATTTCCCTCCCCACTAAACAGCCTGGCAATACATTAAATAGCATTTACGTTTAATATAACCATTTCCCACAACTATCACCGGCATTAAAAAATTCATATTTACAATTACAATTAATAAATAGCCCTCCTCCCCCAAATCAGTCCCATATTCAATAGCCCCAAACCATCTCATCTTAAATTAATAGGACCCAATATTAAATTAAATTGCTCCATCACCCCACAAATAAAATAGCACTCATTAAATAATTAGCCCCCACCTGCACTCCACCATTAAATAGCCTACCTCCCACACTATATTAAGAACCCCCCTTCCCTTACATATATTAACATACTGCCCACACAAACACAATATATATACACTGCCCCCCCACACACACAATATATATATATACAATGCCCACACACACACAATATATATACATTGCCCACACACACATACAATATATATACATTGCCCACACACACATACAATATATATACAACACACACACACACACACACACACACACACACACACAAACTATATACATTGCCCACACACACACTGTATATATATATATATACTGCTCACACACAATATATATATAAACTGTTGTCATCTGCTATCAGAGATAGCAGTTGACTGGGAGCTAAAGTCTTCCATTATCCATAAGATAATTTTGCACAGGTAATGGCTTGCATGTTTAAACCATCTGTTTTAAATGTAGGGATGTTTCCCTGGTACTGGGTTTTATATTTAAATTAATGTCTGCATACAGATTTTTTTAGCGTGTTAGTTTATATATATCATATCAGTAGTACCTTAATAAAACAGGTGTTGGGTAAAAAATTATTAATAATTACTATATTACATAACAGTTGCACAGCAACATTATAATACCTAGTTATACAGGCTAGTAACTTAAGAAAAACACACACACACACACACACTATTTTTATATACTTTACTCATTCTCACAATCACATCCCCCCCCCCCCAGATCTTAACTTACATTATGCCTGACACGCAGGGCAGCTCTTCTCTGCTCCTCCTCACACTGTCATCTACACGGCAGCTACGGAAGCCCAGAAGATAAAAACAAAAAAGGCAAGGGCATGCTTGTGCTGATAGTGCCGACAGAGCACTTAAACTTGGAAGCCTGTGCTGCCCCCCTGTATTCCGACATTTGGGGGCAGCAAAAAGAGCCACACCTGGTCCGGGGGGCCCTCTGAGAGAGGGGGGCACGGGGCACATGCCCCCTGTGCCCCCCCCCGTAATCTGGCCCTGCCCCCAGCCCCGCACATGCGCCCCCCAGCCCCGCACGCCCCCCCAGCCCCCCACATGCCTCCCCGCCTCCCTGAAACAATCCATAGCACTATATTTTTATTAACACAGCATATACTCCTATAGTTAAGTAGAAGGGTAAGCTATGTGCCGCCGCACATCACGCTGCTCCTCCTGCATCACCATGCGGCCCCTCATTACTGTCCCTCTCATCACACATGCCCCCTGTGCCCTGCATCTTCCATCACACATGCCCCCTGTGCCCTGCATCTTCCATCATAATACATGCCCCCTGTAGTAATATGGTAGAGTATTAGCGCTCAAAATTGTCTTATAACGAAAATATTAGTTGTAATGCAATTAGGTAAGAATATGTAGAGAAGATGAATGATAACGTTGGAATGACAGCATGGGGGTTAAAACAAAAAACATTTAATGTTTACATACAAATAATACAAATGAATGTCCACAATTGCCATATGAATGGCAGTCTGACACTACAATTGCTACAATAGTAATTGGTCAAACAGCCATGGTCTGCGAGTTCCAAGTAAAGGGGAACAGTGGAGGCTGCTAGAGAGAGCTCTGTTGGAAAGATGGTATATCCTTATTACAGTCCAACCAGGTCAAGGGAACATAGTATGGGGCAATTAGGTCCAATTAGAGAACAGTCATAGACCAACCTCAAACAGTCCAGCAGTCAAATTTAGTCCAAGGAGTCCTATGGCGATGACAAGATGCAGGGACCATAGGCAAACCGAGAGGGGTTTCCTAGTGCCTGGAAACCCCCCTCTAAGCCTGGGGCACTGTATAATTCAGGTGGCTGGACCCTAACCCGCTTCACACTGCTCTGCTTGAAAAGAGAGAGCTGCGTGCATCTAACAGTAGTGCATGCAGCACTGCCTATGTATATTATGGGGATAGAAAGAGTTGGAGAGCAGCCAAGCACTGTCTAATATTATAGCCACGCCCCCATGCATGCTAGTCACGCCCACTGGTGGCGTGGTGTGACCGCAATTAGCGCTGTTCATTGTAACGGGGAACCCTGCATCTTGTCGCGAGTCGGGGGAGGGGCGGAAAATTATTATTTTTTTTTATTTTTTTTCTGTTTTGTCCCCCCCATCTGGGCCCCCAGAGAGCCGCTAGGCCCTAGGCAGGTGCCTAGGTTGCCTAGCGGGAAATCCGGCCCTGGGTCGAAGTGAAAATTTTAAAGTGCAGTGTGGAAATTTAGAAATGACAGTATGGAAAATGATAAGTGAATATAATTTGATAGTTTTACAATGAAAGCAGTAGGAGGATGTGTGGTACATGGGGGCAGATAAACGGAATATGTGTGCAGGGAGGGGGGGCAGATAAACGGAATATGTGTGCAGGGAGGGGGGGGAGAGAAACGGAATATGTGTGCAGGGAGGGGGGGAGAGAAACGGAATATGTGTGGAGGGGGGGGAGAATGTGGGGCTGTTTGGGGAAAATGAGGTCTATTTATTAAATGTGATTATGAATTATTTAATGCCTAGGATGGTTGTGGGAAATATTTATTTTATTTGCTGAGGTTGTTTGGAGGGAGGGAAATAGATTTATTAATTAAATGGGAATACTATTATTTTAATGTTTGGGCTGGAGTGAGGCCTAATTTTATAATGTGGGTGCTATATTGAGTTAACACCGGTGCTGTTTGGAGTTTTCTAACTTTCATTTACCCATTTTTTTTCCAAATAGGGCCCCCAACATTCCAGGATCCAGACAAGCAGCAACTGATCTAAAGACACCAGCAGCCACAAGTGGTGACAATGACAAGACAGGTAGGAGAGACCAGGACATTCTGCCAACTGTCCTGAATTTGGTGGGTGACTGTCCCGTTTAGTCAGGATTTGGTCTGACTGCAAGGACAGTTGGGAGGTATGTCCTACTTCACATTGTACTGCTTGTGAAGGCAGAACTGTGTACACCTAACAGTAGTGCTCACAGTATTGCCTCTGTATTTGTTGAAAATGTGTCTAATAACCATATTACATCATAGGAGCCCCCCTGTCTTAAGTGCCTAGGGCCCCCTGAGCCTAAATCCAGCTCTGGTTAGCAGGAGGGAGCGGATAGCTACTCCCAGTCCCTGGATAGGACACAGCCTGCAGAGCAAGCCGAGGAGCTCTAAGTCTCATGAATTTATTAATCTTGTGAGACTAGGTGTTTCCCTGCTCACTCTACAGGACGTTCCCACTCTGATGGATGTCAACAGCATCAGAAACATAGATAAGTACAGTGGACTGGGGTGTTGTAAGTGTTTCTGGGGTGGGGGGTGGCATGATAGGGAGGGCTGATAAATGTTATGTTTTATTATAATGTATGTATCAATGCCCAATGTTGACCACGCCCTCAACATAATGTGGCCACGACCTTGGCGGCACCGCTGCAGCGCAGCAGCACACAGTTTTTTCATGCTCATCAACAGAGATGGGCCTGTATGCTTGAAATGCCAGGGCTGATTTTTAGTCCCAATCCGGCCTTGGTTAGAGCTGTTCTCCTGTTTCTCAATACTGTTATGTCTCCAATGGTGCAAAGTCACACTCTTATAGGGTTTAGAATACAGACACCAGTACCATGGTGCATTTGATGTCTCAGTTGCTGTCTTGTTCCCAGGGGAAAAGCTTGTCAACCATGCTGCTGTTATCTCCAACTAGCCTCCTGCTTGTCTGTTGCATGCTCCTGCTCTCTGCAAACAGCACCTCACACCACACTTCCATCGTTTTTCTTTTTCAGCCAAAGTGTCCTTTTTAGATTTTGTCTGTGATGTCTCTTTTAATCTGTCCTTCCTTCACTAACAGCTTCACGAACCAATGAGCTGCAGGAGCAGGGAAACTGTGTGCTATGCTTTCTAAGGTTGTACAGCTCTTTTACACATATATCAAGCTCTGGGGCACTACACAATCCAGCATTACAGCTTGATGTATGTCCAGATTTAGGACTATTGTTATTGTTATGTATGGTTGTAGTCAGTTTTTTCAAATTTTTTAAAATCTTTTTATATTTTTATTTACTTAAGACAGGTCAAGATACTTGTTTGAAACAAGAGGAGACTGTCATTTTAGCAACTAGCACTCTGGTGTCCTAGGCTTTAGCCTTAGGACGTCTAATGGTGGACTATCTGTCCTAGTAGGCCCCTTAATAAAGTGTTACTGTCTGAGTGCAGACACTCCTGCTCTCATTTCTTAAATTAAAGAATGAAAGAGCACCTTACACTTATTGGGCCTGATTCATCAAGGCAAACACACTGGGCCTGATTCATTAAGGAGAACAAAACAAAAAAGGAAAAAATATTGTAAATTATAAAACATTAAAATGTTTTTTTCCCTATGAAATACAGTTATTAGGATGTTATAAATGTCTACTGTACATAAAATCATTTTTTAAAGTTGCTCCTGATTGCAAACACATGTCATAGCATGCATACACAGCCATATCACTAGTAATCAGCATTTAGACTAGACCTGTAGCTGGAGCAAGAGATACGGCTGAAAATCAAGTGCTTTTGAGATGCCCAGAGCATGGATCGGATGCTGCTGTGTGCGCTTGAGATTGACATGCCCTTACTGTACATTTACTACTGCAAACCCCATTCCCCTTTGCTGCCCCGTTCCCTCCCTGAAATCGTAGGCTGTAGTAAGTGTCCTTTGTACTTGAGGATGAATGAAACATTGCTGCTTTCTATGGTGTATGAGTGGATTCTGGGCATGCGCTGATTCATTTTTGTGGATTGTACAAATAAAATCACAGTTTACGTTCCTTGATGAATCAGGGCCATTATTTCCCTTTACTATGCTTCTAAACCTCCTCTATGATGGAATAGCAGTCTATTCTTATATTTTAGTCACATAAAAGTGGTCCCAGACCTGGCAGCTCTTGCAGTACTTGAATGTAATTAAGAGGAAAGAGTTTAATGGATAATTACACTACAAATTGTGATTACAACTATGTGGACAAGCGGTACTGGTCAAACAAAAGACTACATGACTGTGACATCCCACTGGGTAGGTGTATTGCCTTCAGCAGCAGCAGTACCTGTAGCCTCATCATCATCCTCCTCATCCCTTCCGCAAAGTAGAGCTAGCAGTAGTGCCAGGTCATTCACAGCACCCTGTATTCTGTCTAGAGATGAGCGGGCTCGGATATCTGAAATCCGAGCCCCTCCGAACGTTGCCGATCCGAGCCGGATCCGAGACAGATCCGGGTATTCCCGCCAATTGCAAAACTGAAAGCGAGGCTCTGAGTCATAATCCCGCTGTCGGATCTCGCGATACTCGGATCCTATAAATTCCCAGCTAGTCGCCGCCATCTTCACTCGGGCATTGATCAGGGTAGAGGGAGGTTTTGTTAGGTGGTCCTCTGTCCTGCTATATCTCGTGCTGTGCTGTGCTGTGCTGTGCTGTTCAGTTCTGTGCTGTGCTGTGTTCTTCTCAGTCCAGTGGTGCTGTGTCCTGTGCTCTGTCCTTCTGAGTTCAGTGGTGCTGTTGGGTCCTGTGCTGTGTCCTGTTCAGTCCAGTGGTGCTGTGTCCTGTGCTCTGTCCTTCTAAGGGCATTGTTATTTCCCTATTATTCCCAAATTATAAAAAAATTCAAAAACAGTTATAAAAAAAATTACAAAAAAGTAATTATAAAAGAAAAAAAAATAAATATCCCAAAACAATCCTGCAGTATAAGTCCATTGGTACTGCTATATTACAAAGTTCACTGATTCTGCAGTATAAGTCTAGTGGTACTGCTATATTACAAAGTTCACTGATTCAGCAGTATAAGTCCAGTGGTACTGCTATATTACAAAGTTCACTGATTCAGCAGTATAAGTCCAGTGGTACTGATATATTACAAAGTTCACTGATTCAGCAGTATAAGTCCAGTGGTACTGATATATTACAAAGTTCACTGATTCAGCAGTATAAGTCCAGTGGTACTGCTATTATATTACAAAGTTCACTGATTTAGCAGTATAAGTCCAGTGGTACTGATATATTACAAAGTTCCCTGATTCAGCAGTATAAGTCCAGTGGTACTGATATATTACAAAGTTCACTGATTCAGCAGTATAAGTCCAGTGGTACTGATATATTACAAAGTTCACTGATTCAGCAGTATAAGTCCAGTGGTACTGATATATTACAAAGTTCACTGATTCAGCAGTATAAGTCCAGTGGTACTGCTATAATATTACAAAGTTCACTGATTCAGCAATATAAGTCCAGTGGTACTGCTATATTACAAAGTTCACTGATTCAGCAGTATAAGTCCAGTGGTACTGCTATATTACAAAGTTCACTGATTCAGCAGTATAATTCCAGTGGTACTGCTATTACAAAGTTCACTGATTAAGCAGTATAAGTCCAGTGGTACTGCTATATTACAAAGTTCACAGATTCAACAGTATAAGTCCAGTGGTGCTGCTATTACAAAGTTCACTGATTCAGCAGTATAAGTCCAGTGGTACTCTCCTGTGCCGCATATAATTTTTAAAGGCTTTGCCGAGTGTGTGTGGCTTAGGGGTACGCTCTCTTGTGCTACATATAATGGAAAACAAAAATTTGGAGGATAAAGTAGGGAAAGATCAAGACCCACTTCCTCCTAATGCTGAAGCTGCTGCCACTAGTCATGACATAGACGATGAAATGCCATCAACGTCGTCTGGCAAGCCCGATGCCCAATCTCCTAGTACAGGGCATGTAAAATCAAAAAAGCCCAAGTTCTCAAAAAGTAGCAAAAAGAGAAACTTAAAATCATCTGAGGAGAAACCTAAAGTTGGCAATATGCCATTTACGACACGTAGTGGCAAGGAACGGCTTAGGCCCTGGCCCGTGTTCATGACTAGTGGTCCAGCTTCACCCAAGGATCTAAGCCCTCCTCCTCCCCCCCCTACAAAAAATTTAAGAGAGTTATGCTGTCAGCAACAACAACAAGACAGCAAAGAACTCTGCCTTCTAAACAGATGACATCACAAATCCCCAAGGCGAGTCCAAGGGTGTTGGTGGTTGTGAAGCCTGACCTTCCCATCACTGTACGGGAAGAGGTGACTCCATCCAGCATTTGCAGCACGCCCTCTGCATATGCTGGAAGGATCACCCACAGTCCAGTTACAGATTTGGCTAATGAAGGTGTGAATGTTGTACATCGGGAGGAGGATATTGATGTAGCTGGCGCTGAGGAGGATGTTGATGATTATGATGCAGACAGATACCAAATTGCCTTTCTCAATTTCTATTAATATTCTAGATTATATAACGGCTGAATAGTTTTCTATTTTACTCCTAGTGGAGAGGGGATCTGATGCAGAAAGATACCAAACTGCCTTTGTCCATTTCTTTGTATATTTGAATTTCTAGTTCTACAGTCTATGCAGGCTGCTTTTTTTATTATATTCAACTACAAGTGTAGGGTGGGGGGGCATAGATAGCCACCAAAGTAACGTGGTCCATTTAATTTCACTTTCTAGCTCCACAGTCTGTGCAGCCTGCTTTTTTTATCTTCAAAGTATTTACAAGCCTTGCAATCTAAATTAACTAGAGGTAGTGACGTGCTAGAACTCCACCCTCTATATGCTGCAGAGGATGGAGGAGCATCAAAAGGCCATTCAAGCCTACACAGCCACCTTCGACATAGGAAAAGGAGTGGGGATGCGCCTGAGTCAAGCGCACTGGAGACTGATTTCCGTGTTGTGCAAGGTTCTGCAGCCATTTGAACTTGCCACACGAGAAGTCAGTTCCGACACTGTCAGCTTGAGTCAGGTGATTCCCCTGATTAGGCTTTTGCAGAAGCAGCTGGAGAAAGTGAGGGAGGAGCTGGTACACCATTGCGATTCCACCAAGCATGTAGCTCTTGTGGATGAAGCCTTTCGTACGCTTTGCCAGGATCCGAGGGTGGTCAGTCTTTTAAAGTCAGAGGAATACATTCTGCCCACCGTTCTCGATCCTCGGTTTAAAGCGTATGTTGTGTCTGTTTCCAGTGGACACAAGTCTACAGCAGTGCAAAGACCTGCTGGTCTGGAGATTGTCCTCTGAAGAGGACCGTGACATGCCACCAGCTCCACCTTCATTTTCATCACTGTTTGTGCAGTTCCAAAAAAGAGGAACTGCCATTTCTATTGCTACCTTCTTTCTTTCTGTATTTCCTGTGTCCTGTGGTCTGTTCTGCTAAGGGCATTGTTATTTCCAAGTTATCCAAAAGTTAAAAAAAAAAAAAATTATTTTTATAAAAAAATTTATAAAAAATTAATTTAAAAAAATTCCAAAATTAATTGGAAAAAAATATTACAAAATTTGAAAAAATCTAGCTTGTACTGCTATTTAAAAGTCTCATTCACTGTTGCTGTACCCAAAAATAATAGGTACTGCTATTAAAGTACAGTGCAGTGGTACTCTCCTGTGCCGCAGATAATTTGTAAAAGCTTTGCCGAGTGTGTGTAGTTATGTATCACAGGTTTTAAGAAGAGGCACAACACTGACAACCTGTTAGAGAAACTGAGGGAAATAATCTCTCTGTGGCTCACCCTACTTAGACTCTCCTGGGGATTCGAATAACTGCCATTTCTATTACTATCTTCTTTCTTTCTATATTTAAAACAAAAAAAAACTGTCATTTCTATTACTACGTTAATTGTTTGTGCAGTCACAAAAAAGAGGAACTGCGCCCTTAACTGCTATGTTGGTTTTAGACGTCCATCCGGTGTCCGCCATCTGTTCCCTGGAATTCAGACCAGTTGAGGTTTTTTTTTATTATATTGTGGGGACCACTCCACTACGCAGTCCAGATACTTTTTTGGTAAAATTCAGACCAGTTGAGGTTTTTGTTTATTATATTGTGGCCCCGGTATCAAATTGGGTACCAGGGCCACTCCACTACGCAGTCCAGATACTTTTTTGGTGGAATTCAGACCAGTTGAGGGTTTTTTTATTATATTGTGGGGACCACTCCACTATGCAGTCCAGATACTTTTTTGGTGGAATTCAGACTAGTTGAGGTTTTTTTTATTATATTGTGGGGACCACTCCACTACGCAGTCCAGATATTTGTTTGATGGAATTCAGACCAGTTGAGGTTTTTTTTATTATATTGTGGGGACCACTCCACTACGCAGTCCAGATACTTTTTTGGTGGAATTCAGACCAGTTGAGGTTTTTTTTATTATATTGTGAGGACCACTCCACTACGCAGTCCAGATACTTTTTTGGTGGAATTTAGACCAGTTGAGGTTTTTTTTTATTATATTGTGGGGACCACTCCACTACGCAGTCCAGATACTTTTTTGGTGGAATTGAGACCAATTGAGGGTGATATATTGTGGCCCCGGTACCAAATTGTGTACCGGGACCACTGCACTATGCAGTCCAGAAAGCTACCTCAGTGAAACGTTTTGGACTAAAAACAATATTGTGAGGTGTGAGGTGTTCAGAATAGACTGGGAATTAGTGGAAATGATTGCTAATGAATGTTATTGAGGTTAATAATAGCGTAGGAGTGAAAATAAACCAAAAAAACCTTGATTTTAACACTTTTTATGTTTTTTTCAAAATAAATCCGAATCCAAAACCTTAAATCCGAACCAAAACCTTTCGTCAGGTGTTTTGCGAAACAAATCCGAACCCAAAACCTCAAGCAAATCCGAATCCAAAACACAAAACACGAGACACCAAAAGTGGCCGGTGCACATCCCTAATTCTGTCCACTAAATAGTTCAAATACCACTGATACTGCCCCTCATATAATTGCTTTCAGATCGAAATGCTTGGGATTTTAAAAGCTGCTCAGATTTAAAGGGAAGGGAAAGCAGCAATCTTACCAACATACTCAGGGGAAAAAATAGGAAAGCAGCCAGAGCCTAAAATACGGGTGTCCAAACCGTTTGAGTACAGCTGATAAACTTGAAATTAAACGCTCAAGATAATGGATAAATATACAGGGAAATAAAGTGCAATTAACTATATCAAACTTGCAAATTTGATTACATACCATAAAATATTTGAAATAATTCAAAAAAGATACCAAAATAGGAAGAATAATGAGAATAAAAGATTTAGATAATTGTATGTAAATTACACCAATATAGACAGAATAATGATAAAACAACAGACTGATCTCACTAATCAGAGAGACAAATTGCGGTCTGATAAAATTTGATCTGACTCTAACTGACTCAGTGTTTCCTCTTAACATGTAAAATAAATATTAGAGTTCAGAACAACAAACCTATCAGATATGTGTTCTACAGCCCAATTGATTACAAATAGGGCTTATGCTATAATCTTAATAAGCGGTACCTTCAACTCTGTATTGTCCACAATAATAATGTCGGTCAATGAGTAAAAGTTATGGGTCGTGGAACCCCTCTACTTTTATTGCCTTTAGGGTCAGGTGGATTCTGGGACCGTTAGTAAGTGGGTCAGAATGTCCCAGCCTACCATCTGTGATCAGTTCCGTGATAATAAATAAAAGAGAAGGATACGGCAACATGGTTTTGGTCCACTAAATACTTCAGATGTCACTGATACTGTCCCTCACACAATTGCTTGCAGATTGAAACACTTGGGATTTTAAAAGCAAGAAATCTATTTGTGTTTTCAGTGTGCTGCTAAGAGTCATACAGCACCCTGCTTTTTCTCCACTAAATAGTTCAGATGTCTATACTACATATACTGTTATGTCCGTGTTTATCGGTTAATGTAACGTTGTCTGATTACCATGGTGTCTGATTGTGCACTGTTAGTATGCTACCGACCTGCTATCGTCACCATGTTTCTGCGTCAAGACTCCTGCAGCACAACCAGCAGCTTCAGTACAGTATAACTCAAAAGGTTTTTAATAATCAGGTATTCCCAGGGTAGATGATTTATTCAAGCTTTCTTTAAGGTTAAAAATGCTTGCTCTGACTCCTCAGTATGTGGGACAAGCTCAGGTTTAGTAAAGAGACTAACTCATACATTGGTAAAGCCAATATAGAAAAAAGAAAACATGATATTCAGGATCTATGGTACCCACATATCCCTAAGAAAGTATGAATCTGTTGCTGGTTCTGTGGCAGTGTCATGTCCTGTATAGCCTGAATCCTATCCCTTGTCAAATGTCTTAACCCCTGTGTGAGACAGTGCAACATGTATTTGACCTTTGTCTGGCATGGCTGTAAATTATCCTTTGCAATCATGTGTCTTGTTTGTGAGAAATGAAGCAACAAATGTATTAGTATCAGACACTGATGACAAACGATTCAGAACACAGCAATAATACATACTAAATTAGAACAAACTGATTTCTCGGTTGGAAAAATTGCAAACAGTCACGCAACGCTTGTGTCAAAATATTGAGGTTGTCTATTATCCCTTCGGGCAGTCTTATTCATATATTTTGTACCCCTCTATAAGAGTAGTAAATAGGTACAGACAGTCATGAAGGGTGGGAACAGAGAAGAAAACAGTAAAGAACAATAATAGTGAAAATGGTTTGCAGATAAAGAAAACTTGTATCAGAATGACAGCTGGATTGGGCACTACGGGGAATTGGCTCTTGACTCCTTTAATAATCCATTCATAATCCCCTTACATTTTGAACTAATCAACAGCCCCTACCTATTCTTATTAAGCATAATGGGAGCATTTTTAGCCATCAATCCAGTGTCCTGTCCATCTTTAATCCATAAGGGACCCGGTATCTGTGATAACATTCCTTTACCTGTGATGGACTTGGTCTCTATAACAGAGAAGTGCAACATTATCCCCTGTGGGATGTCACGTATATCTTGCACCTCCTGTGCATATTTTCCTGGTATATCGACAAACACAACATCAGAACTACAGTATACTACACACCCCATTTTACATAATAAATCTCGGCCAAGTAAGTTAATAGGGGCCACTGCAGCTAGAAGAAAAAAATGTTTACTATGCAAATTGCCCAATAGTAACTTCTGCAGTCAAGGGATAATAACGCACCTCTTATGTTATTCCCACAGCTAGCACATTTTCCTTAGAGACCAATTTAGAGGAGAAATTAATACAGATCTGGACATTCCTGTGTCAAAAAAAAATTAATTAGTGCCAGATATTAATTAATTTTTACTTTTTGTTCTTATCAATAGTCAATTTAATCATCTACAGATTATAGGTGCAGCTCAAACTTCAGAGATTAGCTTGCATACTCATGACATTTTCTGCCATTGAATGAGTACATATCTGGATGCTAATATCTCTCTAGCCTATTATCACTCCAAGGGCAATGCCACAGCCACATATCTTTAACTGTTTTATCATTAGGAACAGATATTGTTCTTACTTTGTGTAATTCTAAAATATCACTGCACCCAGGGTCAATAGTTGGTACTATTGTGTCAGAATCTGCCTCGTTTCCTCTGCAGCATCGTCAGAATGCTGCTTCATCCTGGCAGCTCCTTCCTCTGGGATTTATTGGACTTTTAATGTGTTCTTTGAATGTTCTCCTGCAGTACCTCTTCCCTCCAGAAACTTTACTGATGGTTCAGTCTGAGTTGCCGCTTAATATAGTTGAGCCCGAGTTGCTACTTAATACGGTTCAGCCCGATTTGCCACTTAATTTGGGTCAGCCCGAGTAGCCACTTAGTTCATTTCAGCCTGAATTGACACTTAGCTATGTCTGCTATGAGGCTTCCCACAGTGTTGTCCGCTCTGAGGATTCTCGTAGTGCTGTCTGCTCTGAGGAATCCCACAGTGCTGTCCGCTCTGAGGCTTCTCACAGTGCTGTCCAGTCCGAGCCTTTCCAACTATCCTTCCCACGAGTCTTCCGAAGCCTTTCCAACTATCCCAACTATCCGCCGAGCCTTCCCAACTATCCTCGCCAGGGGCGCACGCAGGATTTTTAAGGGGGGGTTCCCCCCCTAAAAAAGAAAAAAAAGTGTTTCGACAACTCTGTACTATGCAGCAGCTGCGACGCTGTCAAAGAAGGGTCCGTGGCGGTGCTGTATTGTTTACAGCTGCTGGATAGTACAGGGGCACTTCTTTAGCGGAGGGGAGGGGTTTCTGGAGACCCAGCAACCCCCACTGCGTGCGCCACTGCTTGCAGTCGAGACAAAGCTCTGACTGAGCGGAACAGTCGCACAAAATTGTGACTAGCCCACCAGAATCAGGACAGTTGGCAGACTGCGCTGATCTCTCTTACCTTTCTTAAAACTTCAACTACTCGTTGCTGCCTGTGTCTGAGTTGCTGCTTGTCTGGATCCTGGAATGTTTGGGCCCTGTTTGGAAAAAAGGGAGAGGTACATAAAATATGGAAAGTCTAGCAGTGAGCGAACCATTTACGCCTGTTTCTGCCCACCAACCTGCCCCAACGTTACATCAACAGCATCTACGTTTAATAATTAGGCCTCCCTACCTGAAACCAGGGCTGATATTAAATGAATAGCATTCACATATAATAAATAGACCTATTGCCTCAATGTTAGCTCTGACATTAAATAGCACTTATATTTATTAAATAGACCCATCCCCCCAATTAACACCAAATTAAATTAATAGCATTCACAATTAAAAAGTAGACCCAACATTCATTGACATTAAATTAATGGTACTCACATTTAACAAATACACCTATTTCTCCCTGATCAGGCCCAATACTAAATAATTAGCATTCCCAGCCTACATGGCAGAGGAGAACGGGGAAGGGGGGGTATATTATATATATATATATATATATATATATATATATATATATATATATATATAGGTTATCGGTCCAAAGCTTGTGAGATATGACATTTTACTGGAAATTACTTTTTGCCTAATTTTCCGATCCAAATTCGGCGCATGGAATCGAGTTGTGTTTCAGTTCGACTCGGATCCTCAAAATTCAGATGTTGGATTTCTCCGAACCTGGACCACTCATTTCTACTAAATGCATAAAGAATAATGAATAAGAGTAAAATGTAACAAACATGTCATAAAATATATATTTTTTTCATTACAACCTTACCAGAGCCAAGGTTGTATTTCCTTCTAATGCTCAATATAAGTATTTTACTGCATACACGTTATAATGTGTTTATGACTGTATATAAAAACTGAACTGAAATTTGGAGGATACTACTCTCCTTTGACATTTATGGGGTATAAAAGACCTCAAAAATCATATGTGGGCCACAATAAACAGCTGAAAACACACACACTCTGTGCCAGGAACATTAATACAAAGTAAAGCCATCAAGGATAATGTGTGTGACTTGAAAATATTTGTCCATTTATGTAAATAATTATGTTCTATAATAGGTTATTTGTTATAATGTTGTAGCAAAAAAAAAATCCTTATTTAAAATCTCTGATTAAGCACAACTCCTTCTACAATTAACTAGGTTTCCATTGCTTATATCTGCTTTGGAAACAGTCAAATCTCTAATTTGAATTTAAATGTGAATTAATGGCACATAAATGAATGTTGATTGGATACAATATGTGTTGCTTGATGAAAACCTGTGGTTTAAAGGTTCGTGCACATGGATTTAATGTTTTTAGTATTTTAGAAGCATTTTTTCCACCTCTAAAATGCTAAATGATTACTCATAGACTTCATTGAGATGTAGAAAAATGTGCCAAAATCTGTTTTTTTTTTTTAATAAAATGCTTCTTCTCAGAGTAAAAAATATCTTCGTAATTTGTCATGCTCCTGTACATCTTGTAACTTTTTAAAAATAAAATAGTATTAATATCTAAAAATTACAAAAAAAATCCATTTGGATCAGCCCTGCATGGCGTAGCGATCCAGTGAACAGAAACCATATTATTCTTATTGTTTATTTATACAGCACCAATCATATTATGCAGTGCTGTAGAGAGAAAATGTAATCATTCACATCCATCCCTGCCCCATTGGAGCTTACAGTCTAAATTCCCTAACACACACAACTATACACTAGGGTTCATTTTTGGCAGACTGTGGGTGGAAACTTAAGCACTTGGAGGAAATCTACGTGAACACAGGGAGAACATAGAAACTCCACACAGATAGGGCCTTGGTCAGAGCCAAACCTACAACCCCAGCTCTGTGAGGCATCAGTTCTAATCTCCATGCCACCATACTGCATTTTACAACAGCCTAAGACTTGAAGGGAGGAACGGGAGAGGGAAGGGACAGGTAAATGTAGCTGTAGAAGAGTAAGACGTTCCCAAGCTGATACGGGCAATTCAAGCTGGGGTGGAAGTACACTCCTTTTCAGAAGTAAGGTTTACACCTGATCCGAGTCAAGTGCAACTGACGGATGGTAGTGATGACCAAACACAGCATTCACAAGCTCGTCATTTAATGGAATGATTGACAATTCACCTGCGCACCTGCCACCACTCATCTCATTAAACAACACTATATAACTATATAGATTACTATAGAGCCATTTAGTTTTTGCAAGTATTGGACAATTTAAGCAGGTAGGTGCAACTTTAATATCTGTGTTTCAGATAAGCAAGAAAACAAATGTACTCTATTCTTTTTAAAAAGCATTGCATACTTTATGTGCAAATGTTTGAAATTGTCTCACTCACCCTTTCAAATCATATACATACATTTGCAATGTAGTATAGGTTTTGAAATGTTTCATACATTAGTAATGCTGTTGTCTGTTTTAAAATGTTATTTGCGTGTTGGCTATGTCGACTAGTTTCTACACGGTAGCATTTGCATACATTTGCAATGTGTTTCTCTGTTTTAAAAGCTTATGCATGTGTTGCCTTTTCATTTTTTGTTAGATTTTCATGTTTAATAAATTTCATTACACGGTTTATTTTAAATTTTTTCAACAGAAACTTTGTGTTTAAAATTAAATGATTTGAGCCTTGTTAGCTGTAAGTATGTCTAGTACAGAGCCGTAACTTAGAATTCTAGCGCCCTGGGCGAGAAAGACAAATGCCGACCCCCTAGCCCTCAATTTTAACCAAATTAACCTAAAACATTCCTAAATTGCACCCCCCTTCAGCGCTGCGCCCTGGGCGGTCGCCCCTGTTGCACAGCCCTAGTTACAGCCCTGGTCTAGTAATGTATAATGTGAAAGCAGTGCTACTAAGTAAAGGGTTTGTAATATCATGGAATAGTGCAGGTTGGGGTGGTAATAGATTTGAATGGTCAATTCGCAGTAATTGTCATGAAACATAAGTGTTTAGGAGTAATAACGAAAATGAGGTTGATGAAGGGATTGATCGCCTGTGCTTTCAGTGAATCAGGACTAATGAGGTAGTATGTCGTGCTCTAAGGTGCATTGCTAGATGTGTAAGATTTTACAGAAGTGACTTAGTCCTTTATTCATCAAGGAACGTATTACCCATATAAAAAATAATCAAACAAGCAAAACATAAAATGAATTATTGGTACATCTAAACACCACATCTAATGAGCAAACCCTACGGTACAAGGTCAGTATTTAAAATCAAATGAAACATTAGGTTGAACCAATAGAAGGTTAGTGTAAATATAATATCTACTTGCCACAGAAATTCTGAGAGATCTTTTTGGCCAGTCCAACATTACCTAATGTATGGTGCACAAAAAGTCATTATAAACAATCAAAATAATATTATTTCAATTTTGATACAGCAGCATGGAAAATCTGATCTGCTGCTGACATTATTGGTGAATATTTGAGGCTATCCTTTAGCCAGTAGTATGCAAGAAGGAGTACATAGGAAGAGTACATTGTATCACTGTCTTTTCATCCACCCCTGATTGCTCGATATGAACTACTGAGAAATATGTTTTCCTATTGTGCAATCTGAATGTTTCTATTATTATAACACTAATTAATCATAATCATTGATTTCATCCTCATTATCATGACTTAAGACAGTTGGATGTATACAAGTTTGTGTATCTAGCATGAAATAGTTCTGCATATGCCCAGAAAGTGCACGCATATGCTTCCATGCAGACATATAAGTGGCAGTTATTCTGGCACTTACCCGGGCCCACTAAAGATGGGACAGGGGAGGGAACCGGCGTGCAAACGCAAGAAAAATATATTAAAGCAGTATTCACAAAAATGCAGATCTCCTTGGGGTGTACGTTTTGCAGCTTTTACACGGTAGGTGCAAGTAGTATGCGCTGCTGATGGCTTATAGGGCCTGATTCATTAAGGAAAGTAAGCCAAAAAAAGGAGTACATTTTCTCCTTGACAAACCATGTTACAATACATGGGGTGCAAATTAGTATAAATAAAATATTTATTTATTAGTAAAATATTGCCTGATTTTTCATGTAGCAAACAAATATTTGATAGCTTTATTTTTGCACTGAAATGTAAAGTAGATTTAGAACATGCCCTACCCCAAATATAAATCTGTCCCCACATTTTAAATTTACCTCCCCCTCCAATGCAACATAGTTTTGCCCAGGTGCAAAGTTACTCCTTTTTTTTTTGCATTACTTTCCTTAATGAATTTGTCCAAAAATATTCTAAATTTATAAAATTTGTATTGTAAATCAGGCGCAAATTCTGGTGCTACAGAGGCGGGCACTTGTCAAGATGTGAACGTTTCTGAATATAGGCAGAAATATCCTCGATTTCCGTGCTCTTTATTTAAGAGTAAGTTACTTCGGCTTTATGTTCCACTCTGAAACAGCACCATCATATTCTAAATATAAATATTCCAAACAGATGCCACAGACCAAAAAGAAACCAATCACTCCTCTCAATTTGATTACTTGTAACATTAGAGATAGTCAGGGTTGGACTGGCCCGCCAGGGAGCTGGAGTATCTCCCGGTAGTCTCCGATCCTGATGGCTCCCCTCTTTGTTGGTGGGATGAACGGGTACTTTAAAAAAAAAGAAATACTCACGCGACCCTCCTCCCCCTCTCTGCTCTGTTCGCACTGAATATTGGGCGTGACGTCATCATGTCACGCCCGACATTGAGTGAGGAGTGGTGCAGGGAGGAGCAAGAAAGAAGACAGAAGACAAGAAGAGGAGAAGAAAGAAGCCAATAAGAAGATAAGAAAAGGAACAGAGGCATGGGGAGAAAAGCAGGATGGTGCATAGGGATGAAGGGAGGGGGGGGAGCAGAATGGTGCATAGTGATGAAGGGGGGGGAGCATGACACAGTGTGATTAAAGAGGGGGAGCAGCATGGCACACAGTGACGAATGGGTGGGAAGCAGCATGACACAGAGTGTGAAAGGGGGGGAGCAGCATGACACAGAGTGAAGGGGGGAGCAGGATGGCACAGTGTGATGAAGGGGGAGGGGGGCAGGATGGCACAGGGTGATGATGGGGGGAGCAAAAACAGCATGGTACAGGGTGATGAAGGGGGGGGGGCAAAAGCAGCATGGCACAGGATGATGAAGTGGGGAGCAAAAGCAGCATGGCACAGGGTGATCAACAGGGGCCAGGAGAAGGGGGGGCAAAAGCAGCATGGCACAGTATGATGAAGGGGGGCCAGCAGGAGAAGGGTGGAGCAAAAGCAGCATGGCACAGGGTGATAATGGGTGGCCAGGAGAAGGGGGAGCAAAAGCAGCATGGCACAGGGTGATGAAGAGGAGCAGGTGAAGGGGGGAGCAAAAGCAGCATTGAGGGGGCAGTGTGATCATAAGGGGGCACAGCTTGGTGATGAAGTGGCACAGTAATGTGTGTGTGTGTGTGATGGCACAGGGGGCTTGTGGCAATGTAGTGTGTGTGTGAAGTAGGTGGTGGCTAATTAATGGGTGGTATTTCTTTGTGGGGTGATGGTGGGTCAATTTCTTTTTTTAATGGGGACTATTAATTTAAGATGTGGTGGTTTGGAGACTATTAATTGAATGAGGGACTGAGTTTGAGGAGCATGAGGCTTATTTATTAAATGTGAATATGAATTATTTAATGGTAGTGACGGTTGCGGGAAAGAGGTATATTTATTATATGTAAATGCTATTAATTTATTGCTGTGGCTGTTTGGAGGGAGGGAAATGGGTTTATTTATTAAATGGGAATACCGTTAGTTTAATATTGGGGTTGGTTGGAGGGATATAGATCTATTTGCTAAATGTGAATACTATTATTTTAATGTTGGAGCTGGAGGAAGGAGAAGAAAGTATTAATCATGGGTCCTATTGATTTAACGCCTGGGCTGGTTGGAATTTTCTACATGTACCCATTTTTTTTTCCACATAGGGCCCCCAACATTACAGGATCCAGACAAGCTGCATCTAAAGAAACCAGCAGCCACAGGTGGTGAAAGTGACAAGAACAGGTAGAAGAGAGCAAGATAGTCTGTCGTATGTTCTGATTCTAGTGGAGCAATGCCGATTTGTGGTGACAGTTCTTCCCAATCTAAGGGGCAGGTCAAGACTCTGTATTCTTTATATACTACACTATGGTGCTAGTTGTCCTTCGTGGGCTTACCACACCCCGGTTTGGTTACACCTCTCTAGTGGCTGGCCACATCCCCTCTGTTGGGCCCCAACCATTGTTTTCCCCCTGTGGACCCTTCATGTCCCAGTCCGACACTAGAGATAATTGTTACATCTAGATTGCTTTATGGAATAGTAATAAAACACCAAAATATTATACTTAAAACATTTGATGCTGTTGGTTGAAGAGTAGTGACAGAGTTAAAATGATCAAATTAATTAATAAAAATACATTTCCCTTGTTACCTTGTTTCATGAATGTCAGTTGGAACCATTTAGAGAAGTTGCCCATTGGCAAGTGTAATAGACAGTCTGAGATTGGATATGTTTCTAAATACTGACCTTTAATACTACTCAACCACTTTCACATATAAAGATAAGTTTAAAATGTGTCAATTCAGCATTCCCAAGATACCTTTCACATTTTCAACCCATGGGGCTAGATTTACTAACCTGTAGGTTTGAAAATGTGGAGATGTTGCTATAGCAACCAATCAGATTCTAGCTGTCATTTATTTAGTACATTCTACTAAATGACAACTAGAATATGATTGGTTGCTATAGGCAACATCTCCACATTTTCAAACCTGCAGTTTAGTAAATATATCCCTTGGTGCTTTAAGTCCCTAATTGAGCATAAAATTCCCAAAGATCATCTATATATTATACACCTGCATCAGTCACTAGAGTCCACATGATGAATTTTTCTTTTTATATATTTAGTTATATTAACAACAGAAGTGCGAATAGCTTAGAGCTGATAGTGAACATATTAATACCTTTTACATTTAAAATAAAATGTAGGATTTGATGAACTAATAAAATGTCAGTTTTAAAACATAAGGACATAAGGGATGGTGTGAAATGTTTGCTAACTGCATAGTGCCTCTTAAGGTAAGTCTGCACTGTGGCTTTACTTTAAACAATGAATGACTGGAAAGAAGGTCATTCAGTATTGTCTGGAGCTCCCAGGTTATTTATTCTCCAGTGTGCTGGCTTTGTTGTCACTAAGCTCTTGTTTGGATCTTACATGATTTATGACATTTTACAAGAACACAAAGCCTGCTGTAGAAAAGATGATCGTCCTTCGGTTTACATTCCCTTACATGGGGTTTATCAGACCTTAAGTCACTCCAGGCCTAGTCAAAGTTTTTTTCTCCCTTTTCATCAGTGGTTTGTAGCACAGTAAAACAGGATCACCCATTGATCACTGGATAAGTGTTCCTTAATAGTGTGTCAGAATAAGTACAGGTTAACTAACATATTGAGTATCGTACCATTCAACAGCTGAGCCTTTTGTTCAGTGCTTGCAGTTAGTTGAAAGTGATACATGAGAAGATGTGGGTGATAAATAGAGAAACAGAAGGTAGGAACAGGAATAAATCAGCAGATTAAGACAAACTGAGAAAAATAAAAATGATATCCATACAAAGTGCTGCCATTATTGTGATATATAACATTGGTTTATAGAGTTTGGGCAAAATATAAAAATACCCAGACAGAATACAGAAAAGTTAGATCAACACACTTTTTCTAGTAATTTTGTCCTGGGAAAGTACACTATTTATTGTGCTACATAAAAATGTCTTTGAGTAACGCATCTGAAGCCTCTAGTGAGTAGAATAATGTCTTCTGCTAAAAACTATTCAGCTCATTGACCATGCATAGAGTTGGAAAGTAGGTGACAATAGTAATCATTCATGTTTTTTCCATCTCCAGTGTTTGGGGAGGATGGAACCATAGCTCCTTCCATAATATTGCCCTGCGATCAAGGGGAGAGGCCGCCACAACTCCCTCTGTGTATTTACAATTTTGCTCATAGAGTTTGTTTTTGATACATTTTAAAAGAGGCATGGGCCTTCCTTTGTGCTGCCTTAATGAGTCTTTTGTGTGCTCTTAATTACCTGACCACAGCTACAGGTGTAGCATCAATCATTCCAAAAGTATTCCATAGTGAAGTCATCATGATCACTTAAAGCAAATGCACAGACATATCAACAAACACCAACTTTTTCTTACATTTTGTTGCCAGTTTTGTATCACATTTATACAACAACCAATGGTCAGTGAAATTAATTGGTAGAGACATGTATGCCTGTTGTTGCAAAAGGAGGTCCAACCACTACAGGAATAGTTAAGTTATTACAGACTAAGGGGCTGATTCAATTCGGCCACGTTAGTTTAGAAATAACGTGCCACTAATACTATTACCTTTAATACGGTCATTTTAACACAGATTTTTGCTCGCAGCCCCGAGGACCATGAGCAAAAATCAGTGTTAAAAGTATCGTACTAATGGTAATATTGCGCACTTTTACCATAGTAATTGTAATAGTGCGCAGACCATGTTATTCCTAGAATAACGTGACTGAATTAGATCAATGCCAAAGCAGTGTTTCTTGCTGATGCTCCTCCACTATGTCCTATGATAATATGTATTAGGTGAGATTCAATTGTAATTGATGCGCATTATTATTGTTAGTACAGTAATTTCCAACCTGAGCCTGAGGAATTTGTGTTAAAATTACCGTACTAACAGTAATGATACGCACCCCGTGTTGTTCTTAATGCGGGGAATTGAATCTCCCCCATTGTACACGGTGGTGGCACAAGGAGCATTTTCTACTATGACAGAGGAAACAGTAGGTATGCCGCCTATTGAGCAGCCTTATTGCTATATTTGTAAGTGCTGATTTATTTAACGTTCTCCTAGTGTCAAGATCCTTACCCGCTAAGTCAGGTTCAGAGTTCTTATTTATTTTGCACTGATTGGAGACTAGAAATATAATACAGAATCCGTCCGATAATAATTTTTACTCATTGTCACAAGATTTCTTAGCAAAACTACTTCATGAGTACCCAACAAATAATAACGTTACATCAAAAGAAAGAGAATGTAATTTATGCAAATCACCATAATTAACTAGTAAATACTGTTTCTAAAAATATTTCTAATGTGAATTTCAGCTTTTAATTCTAGATGCAGTAATTGCTTTTATTTATCTTTTTTAGTTTTATTTACCTATTCGTTTTTTATGTATGATTTTTTTACGTTGACTGTCCAGCCCTGCAGAGCTTTGTGACCCCTTAAAAATAAATAATGACTATTAGGAATACTTTATAGCACCCCGAAAGTGATCAAACATTTATATAATTTAAAATGTGCATTTCTGTAATTGTACTGAGGTGCAGTGTCCCTATTACCTACTGGGAATGTTTTATAATACCTCTTATCATCTGCAGACTATAAACCCAAGTGAAAAAATACTTTCATTCTTCAAAGCATTACAATTAAATAGTCGCTGAATGATTTTGGTTTTGTTAATAGACTAATCCATCTAATCCATCCATATATGTACATTAACACACCTGGGGGTAAATGTATCAAAGTGTGAGTTTGCCAGCGTGTTTAAATCACGGCAAATCGCGGGTGTTTACCCGCGATTTTTTTTTAAAAAAATGGAAATGTATCAAGCTGCGATTTTGACACTCATGTTCAAAATCGCTGGTCATCTCTGGCGATTTTGAGCGATGTAAACACTCCCGAGTTTAGCTAACTCTCCTGTGTTTGGCAAACTCTCCTGTGTTGTAACAGTGAGATGTAAACACATCACTGTTACACTGCCCTGTCATACAGCTGCCGGAGCTCCGGCAGCTGTTAAAATGTTAAAGAACAGATAAAAGTTGAAAAAAAAAAAAGCGTGAGGTCCCCCCACTATTTATGCTTAACCCTAGTGCTGCCTGACTAGTGCTGGTCCCGTGAAAATCGGGGAAAAATTTTGCGTGGGGTTCCCCCGATTTTCACTTTACCAGCACTAGGCAAACCAGCCAGGGTTGGCGGCACTATAGCAGGGGGACACGCGGCAGGGGTCCCCCTGCCATAATGACTAACCAACCCTAGACTGTTCAGCGCTGGGCTGGATTCCCTAGGGAGTGGGGTCCGCTGAAAAAAATGAGCGGGCCCCCCCCTAGAAAGAACCAGCCCAGTGCTGATAGCACTAGGGCTCTTCCTACCACCCCTGGGCTGTGGGTAGTAGGGTAATATGGCGTAAAGTAGTTAAAAAAACAAACTGACACCAATTTTGTTTGTGGAACTACAAGTCCCAGCCAGCCAGGTTGCCAAAAACAGTGTGGCCATGCTGGTGCTTGTATAACTACAAGCACCAACATACCCACGGCAGCCAGGGCATGTTGGCACTTGGAGAACCACAAGTGCCAACATGCCCTGACATCCCTGGCTTGCTGGGCCCTGTAGTTCCACAAAGAAAAAAGTTTACAAAGCCACAACACCCTCTTATAAACCACATACATTTATTAAAAATAATAAAACCCACAATAAAGACACTAACCACCCTCTTTTAAACCACAAGTATTTATTAAAATAATAAAACCCAAATACTTACCGATGATGCCTTCTTTCTTGCTCCAATGTCACTTATTATTTGTAAATCCATCTTGCCGGCTTGCCCCAGTCCCAGCCATTGATACCTCCATAAGGGAATCTTTGCCATCAGGAACTCTTCGCCCAGAAGGGGCACATATTTGTACATCCCGAATCTTGAGTCTTGATTGAAGATAAAAATAAAAAGAAGCCAGGAGCCGCCGCAAACACCTCCTACCTAGTAGGAGGTCCATTTCGCAATGCTCTTACGCTGTTTGCGTAAGAGCTAACTACTGTATTATGGTATTTTCCCACGCTAGTGGGGAAATCACATAATACTGTATCTAGCGCTTATGCAATTAACGTAGCGCATTGCGCATGCGCTACGCTACTTGCATGTACCTGCTATAGTGCCGCCAACCCTGGCTGGTTTGCCTAGTGCTGGTAAAGTGAAAATCGGGGGAACCCCACGCAAAATTTTTCCCCGATTTTCACGGGACCAGCACTAGTCAGGCAGCACTAGGGTTAAGCATAAATAGCGGGGGGACCTCACACTTTTTTTTTTTTCAACTTTTATCTGTTCTTTACCATTTTAACACTGCCAGGGCAGTGTAACAGTGATGTGTTTGTACAACACGCTGCTATCAAGCAGCGTGTTGTATCTGGCGTGTTTTGAAGCAAACTCTCCTGAGTTTGCTAACTCGCAGCTTCATACATTTGAGAGCTGTATAGCTGCAGTGGCAAACAGTCGGGAGTTTGATCACTGGCGATTTTGCAAACAGCGATTTTGACAGAAGCACAACTCTGGCGATTTTGCATGAAATCTCAGCTTCATACATCGGCTAGTTTCAACTCTCCTGAGAAAATCGCTGGAGTTGCAAACTCGCAGCTTGATACATTTACCCCCTGGTTAGTGGTTAATATGAAAAAAAACACAATTCTTAAGATTGTAGCAAAGGCAGAAAAGACATTAACATTACTAACAAGTATTTTAATGTCAAGATTACTTTATGCTTTATGATCATTAAATAAAACAGTAAAATAAAATTTGTTTTGATATATACACAGTTTAGTAGGAACATAAGCATTTAAATCTTTGTCATCTTACTGTCTCTTTCAGTCTTTTTTATGATTAATGTCTTCATTGGATGATTTTGCGATTATACACGTTGGTGATTTGGATGGACCTTTACTATTTCATGAATACCATCACTGCTTCGACTACTACTACCATTATGTAGTGTAGTCTAAGTGGTTTTAATCCATATACCAGTGCTTTTAACTACTAATACTACTAATACTAATACATATATATTAGGGACAATATTTGCTTCATTGTTCAATCAATGAGAGTTAAAATATATGGCCATTTCAGCACAGTACTTTTTTTTTTTTAGCATTTTAACATTTATCAGCAAAATTGGAATGAATTGGAATTAAATATCCATATTTTCCAAATATCCATAGTTTTAACAGTGCAGTTCACCCCAGTGTCAGGTTACTTTAACTTTTGAAAAACATAAAACAAAAAGCAATAGAAATACATGGGAATAGCTTTGTTTTCTTTCAGTTTAATAATGTCGCTTATGCATGGAATGCTTATATGTTTAACTCCGTGTCCACATCCATTAGCCTGTTGCTTTTTTACCTGTTTGAGTTTCACTTTCCAGACAACTTTTCAAATTTTATTTGCTAAGATAAGTGCTCTTGTTGTATAAGAATCAGAAGCAAAATGTCCCTTCACTGTGCACTAAAAGCTTCAAGGTTTTCAATGCAATTTATTAAGGGCATTTCTGACTGGTAACCAGAAAGCGCTGTCATTGTTTCTTTCTACAAACAATTAACAGACCTTTTAGCAGTCTTCTTACAATGAGAATTACAATAACATGTTTTCTCTGTAAACATATGGTAAAGTCTGCTCATTTATGTCAGTGTATGCTGTTAATTGAGATCATTAACTCAATTTTTGTTTAAGATTACACAATAAGGACATATATTTCCAATTGTTGATTTTAAACCCCCAACCTCGTTGCAGTAGAATATTTAGCACTTTATTCTGGAAAAGTTTCAGTCTACTAATCCCTTTATGTCTTAAAGCGTAAATGTCTGCTCTGAAGGATAAAGAGGGTGGAGACAAAAAGGTGAAGGGAGAGTGGAGAATGACTGCTGACCCCACCCTGGAAACAAGATTCATTACAAGTGAGGAAGAGAATGCAAAATGTAAATAAAATTGAGAATTTGCCATAAAAATCTCATAATCCCACGCTACAGTGAGAGTCCTAACTATACGGTATAATAGTGCATTTTACAATAATGTTTGAATCTGGGAGTTTATACACATTTGCAGTCATGCTTATGCCTTTAAAGTTTAAAGAAACGCTGAAAAAAAAAACTTTATCAGTTTGTCTCATCAAATAGTCCATTTGAGCTGCATCCTGTGTCGAATTTACCAGCTGCTATTGTCTTTTTCTCCCACATGCTGTATCTGGATTTTTGCTTGCTGTCACAATTTCTCTCTAGATGTGAAAGTAAATTAGTTAACCCAGTGCCCACCAATTTATACTCATATACATGAGGCTGTGAATTGAGGGTCCAGTCTAGGACATATAAATAGTAGAGTAGCAGCTAGAGATGCCCAAATAAATGGAAGTGATTTGAAATTCAATTGATTTTTATGGAGAAGGCTTCAAGACTGTTATGGTATAATCAACCGGTTCAATTTGGTTTGACTGAAATGGCACATTTGAGGTTCGAAGTTAGCATTTGTGGCTCATAGTTATAAGTTGCAGTTCACTGTTACAGTTCCCGAGACGCTTAAATGGCTATTATTAACCGGTTTTGAATGAAAACATTATTGTGTTCAAGTTTGAATTTCATAGTTTTGGAAACCCAATAAAAATACAGTACCATAAAATGTAACTATTATGGTTGGATTTATCACAAGATTTCAAACTTTAGAACTGGTTTGAATCACTTTGAAACAATTTCCACTCCTACCTATGTACCTCTCCTGCAGTATTTCTGTTTTTGGGGTCCAGACATATGCAATGCCCTGGGTTTGAACTGACTACCACTATCGCAAAAAACACATGAGGGATAGTGTATTTTGTTTTTTTACGCCAAATCCTGTAGACATGGGGCCAACTCATAGACAATAGTGAAAATTAAGGCTAAAGCAAGAGGGATCCCTGCTTCCCCCATGAATGTAAGCGAACAAGAGAAGCAGGATCATCTTAAAAGGTGGAACAATGTCACAAAATAGGGCACCACAGGGATGTAATCAATAGGTATTGTTCCAAGGGTGACCCTCCCCTTCTAGTCTGCAGATGATCACTCTTATTAAGGATGATTACAGCTCTTTAACAGACATATGAATTTAACTTGAATGCACAGTATATGCCCACATTATATTTAATAACTATATGGGCTTAAAACATAACTGGGGTGCTGGAGGATCTGGGGTGGCAACAGGGCTAAAAAGTATAGTGATCACAATTCCCATTTTGAGAGAAGTGAGGCACAGCAATGGAGGTGTAGAATGAATCCTTCATTTCCTCACATACAAATAAACTGAAAATTTTAAAGCAAAAATATACCATGATTTAAAAAACACTTTATCCTATAAACTATGATTATGATTGTTGCTTTCATATGGAGTAGGAAAGTCTCCACCCCTGATCTACACATCGGGTAGGAGAAGAGCATTGTTCTTGGCAGCTGGAAGGCACTGGCCTCTACATGAGAGTTTTTGGACTTGGATAGATGAGAAAGTCGTTTCCATAACCAAATATATTAAAAGAAAAATAATAGTAATTGTCAGTAGTTGGCCTTTTGTAATAGCACATTAAGTATCTGTGCAGAATGAATAATATACAACAAAGGTGTCAGACTTATTGCAATGAAATATGTACTACTAATTATATGATGCGTAGAGCCAGGGCCATCCTAACAACATTATGGGCCCCTGGGCAAAGCAGTGCCCCTATATATATATATGTATAGGGGCACTGCTTTATGTATATATATATATATATATATATATATATATATATACATATGTGTGTGTGTGTGTGTGTGTGTGTGTGTAAAAAAAAGCGATTATATATTTATACATATATATCATTTTTTTTTTCTAATCCCCCTTAACTTACCTTTCAATCGCCTTGTTCTCCGAATCCGATTCCCGTCTCCGCAAAAGGATGTTTTTTTTTGTTTGCTTTTTTACAGGAGTCCTGCCTCGGGCCCCCTTGTCCGCTGGGCCCCTGGGCACCTGCCCATCATGCCCAGTCGGAAAGACGGCCCTGCGTAGAGCTGCTATTTAGTTAATAACCATTAGTGAAGAGAAGCGACAAAACATTGCCTATACTTATCACTATGATCTTGTACAGATAGTGTTTTATAGTTTCATAAAACTACATAGGCCATTTCGTATTGAAATGGTTAAAATATCATATTGTTAGGCTTCTTAAGACAAAAGATGTTAAAATGCAAATAAGGTTAATAAATGGCAACAAACATTAATAAGCACTGGAGCTTTTACTGGCATTAATAGAGGTTAAAGCTCAAGCTGGAATCTTCCTATAGAGCAGACATGAGCCATTACTAAAGCATACAATGGTAATGATTGGGAGTTCAGAGCTGAAAGAAAGATTTTCAATGATAAGGTCAAAGACTGCCAAAAGATTGACATCATTCAATTGAGGAATCATAATGCTCTAAAATTACTCTTAATGAAGCATTCACTAGATCCTAACTAACCATTAATGTTGCTCATGAACTCCCTTTATCTACAATTTCTAGAATATATGGTAGAAATCTGAAAATATATTCTTTAAGTCCTCCAAAATGGCACCAGAATATTATTACACCATTAATAAAGAGATATCATAACTAACTTTTCTGTTATCTTATTTTGCTGCATCACTATAAAAGGGATGAGCTCTAACTTCGTCAAATGGTTGAACAAATTTCCTGTCTATGGGGAACCCATATGGTAGACATATAAACAACAGTAATTAAAAACAAACAATCATAATAGCTGTCATAATGATCTTTTTAACAAAACACAATGTAATATAAAATAAAAGTGAGTGGCCAGGCTTAAAACAATCTTTTGTGACCCCTGGTCAGATATTTGGTGGGAATGAGAAGGAAATGTAAGATTTTACAGTTTATATTAGGCTGGAATATATAGAATATATATATATATATATATATATATATATATATATATATATAATATATATTTATTTAGCACACTTATAGTAAAATCATCATTCATATGCTAAGTCTGAATACCATGTCCCTCCAAGAATATGACTGAAGGATGGGTGTGATAATCTTGTTTTCACAGAAGACAGATTCAAATCCCAGAAACTGTATTATTGGGCATTTGAGTACCGACCTTGGTATCCTTGGTGGGGTCAATGGGCCCCTTTAATGTAGGTTTGCCTTTACTTTGGCATAGAGACCAGAAGTCAATCCCTCCTATAAGTTAGTTAGAAAATCTTGATCAAGTATACAACATGCACAATTCAGAACTGCAGAGGGGACCTGTCAAAGCATATTTTAATGGGTGGGTTACATGAATCATGTATAGATTTATTTGTAAAAATTTTCATTGGTAATGGGAGTCTTTTGAAAGCATCCGTAGTATGTCTCAATGTTTTTAGATCTTTACATACCTCTTTATACCCTACCATAAATTATCCTAACATGTATGCCATTTTCATACATTTTTACATGCCTGGATTGCGGTAATGGAAGTCCATATCTCTCCTATCTGAAACAGACTCAGTGGTGACAGTTTTTAAACATTCTTCGCCTCTGATGATTTATGTCATAAAAGAGATATCTCACCCCACTGTTGGTTTTAGCACATGCTTAAACTAGCTTCAAATTGATTTACATTATCTAGAGGCATGCATAATAAATTCGGAAAAAAACACAAGCTATTATGTGCATCTTCCCAAGAGATCAGTCAATACAATGCAGGGGGAAAGTCTAAAGTTCCCCTGTGTAGAGATGTTGGAATGCAGTAGGAATCAGGCATGTCTGAGTCAGTCATTACTGAGGATTTAGCCCTGTCATGTATTATGCAAGATATACATGGAAATATATAACAAAAAATCATTATCTCTATT
The DNA here is from genome assembly GCF_038048845.1 of Mixophyes fleayi. Classification (NCBI taxonomy): domain Eukaryota; kingdom Metazoa; phylum Chordata; class Amphibia; order Anura; family Limnodynastidae; genus Mixophyes; species Mixophyes fleayi. Next base: position 194,979,915 of record NC_134405.1, read on the forward strand.
TTTCAAAACTGTTGGTGACTGTCAAGGTGCAATTTTAGAAATTGTATTTATGCTGCTGACTGTGAGATCTAAATAAAACACCCACGAACCTGTCAGCTGGCAAAAAGAAATAGCTAATTATTTTCTTCTCTGAAATATTAAAGGAAAATAAACATAAACATGAGCTGCTAGTAGGGTTATTAAGCCCCAAGGCAGTCAATTCTTGCCCCCACCCAGGCTGTGTGGGTATGACCATGCACAGCCCCCCAGACTGTGTTGGCGGCTTCAGCGAAAGCAGTTACTGCTCGTGTGAAAGCACAAACGCAAAAGGAATCTATTGGTCCCTGCAGTCACTTTTCTTGTCTCCAATCTGGCTCATATGGGACTGTGCTTGAACAGAAAAATCTTCAGCCCCAACCGTTCCACCATAATCCACCACCGTGGCCCCATCAACTCCCACCTGAGTACTTTATACCTGTTTGCTAAATATACTGCACACGAACACCTTGACACTATAGTAGTTACTATTAACATTGTACATTCAATATAGAAGCCTGTATTGTCTGCCTATGTGGTACACAGTGATGCACATAGTATATCGCTCATGATTTTCTAGAGGATATTGTATATCCAATTAATTGGAAAAAATAAAATAACATGGATGCTTAAACAATAAATGTAAATGTATTTATGTTTACCAATGCAAGAAGCCTGGCAAGTAAGGTCAGAGTGCTTGAGCTAATAGCATTTGATGAGCGGTATGATCCGTGTTTTGAAACATGTCTGGATTTTACAAGTGTCAATATTAACACTAATGAATATAGTGCAGCTTGTTCAGAAATGACAGAGAAAATAGGAACGGTAAGTGTGTATATCTGTTTGTTAAAGGCATAGAGTTTGTAAATGCCCATTTTACTATTTTGCCTGTTCTATGGAATTTGTATGGAAATCCAGATCTACATGGCATAGGGTGATAACCCTGTTATCTCCGGCAATAGCGCAGACAGAGAAAGGCATATTTAACAAGTATTGTAGTTGTCGACCATCACAGCTCAGCCAGGGGAGGTGTCCAGCCTTTGTACAGCCCTTCTGAGAAGGATGGACAGATGGGCAGTGCTGCAGAAGAGAGCATGATTCAGGAAGCAGGGAAAGGACTTGACCCAAGCACTTCATCCAATTTTGCACATAAAAATGTGTAATGTTCGTTTTGTCGCTACCAACATTGTTCATGTCAGGTGCCGTCTCCGCGCTCTCCAAAGGCGCCGTAGACGGACACCTTCTCTCCGTAATCCTCGTCCTGTTGCCTAGCAGCAGAACTCTATCTCTGCTCACCTGTCTGCAGCCAGCATGTCTAAACCGCTTAAATCTCCCTAAACCAATCAGGAGGCACATTAGGGTATATAAGGCAGCCTCTGACACATGTCTAGTGCCAGAGTATTGGTTCTTCCAGCTCCAGCATGGTTGTTCCTGTGTTACTCCTGTGTATTGACTCTTTGGCTATTGTTTGACTTCTCTTCCGGATCATCCCTTGTTCTTCGCTGCCCGCACTGGTTTGACCCTTGGACTGTTCCTGACTACGATTTTCCTTCTCTCCGTTGTACTGCGCTCCTCTGGTTTCGACTCGGCCTGTTTGACTACTCTCCATTCACTGCGCTGGTAACTATCTGGGAGAACTGCGACCTGCGCATCACACGCAGCAAAGCCCAAATCTCCTTGCGGGGGTCCCTGGCGAACACCGGTGGTGCATTAGACTCTGTGCCTCTCAGTTTAGTTGTGCTAATACCAGTCAGTGATATTGCTAGTGAAAGGCGTGACAGTCCAATACGATTATTGTGGTTGCAATGCACAAAGAGATTTAATAGCACGAGATAGCAGGATCTACAGCAAGCCATGATGATGCAAAAAAAGGTATAACATAATACAGGAAAATATAAAACCAAATACTTTACATAACGCAAGCGTGTTCCTGGGCCCAGGTCCATTTTCAGTCTTGTAGTCTTTAGTCAGGAAGAGAGACCTAACACTTGCTTATATGCAGTTTCAGTTAACAAAAAAACATTGATGATGTCACAATGTACACAAAGATAAACTAAGGTCCAGGGGTCTGGTCAGTCCAGTACAATGCAAATCATAGGTCAGTTCAAAGAATCCTCCAATAAAGTGGGGGCCAGCTCACTCCAACAGCTGGCCACATGTGCCTAAGGAAACCAATCTAATACAGTTTAAACCAACCTATTTACATTCCAAACACAATATCATTTTGAGCATTAATACTTTATCTTCCATAACTAGCGATCGCAGGAAGCAATCGCTTCACTGATAGTAGTGGATTCTTGAAGGTAATGTACAGATTAGAATGACACTAAACATGATACATTTCCTATATCCTGAGCCTTAGATACCTTCTAAGTCTATTACAGTTAAATATAAAAGAATATGTACTGGAACTTTATTAAATGTGTACAATTTACAAGTGTAAGTGTGAATGTAAATATGTGTGTTATTAATACATGTAATTGCGTTATTACACGTGGCGTACTAATCGCAATTGCACGATAAACCAATATTAATTAATTTACCCGACTTCATCCAATTATTTGACTTCCACAAGTGATAGAAATACTTTTATTATTTTCCCTAAGAAGAATCCCAAAACTGCACAGCCTCCAAAGAAACTAGGGAGGTCATCCTTAAAATTGTGGTTTCCTATTTATAGCAGAGACCAGCCCAAGTTGGCTATCATGGGTAAGCCCCCTAGTTTTTAAAATGTATTTTTATATAATGAGTATTTTAATGAGTATTTTAAACAGCGCTGGCTCTGTGAAATCAGTGCCAGCAGCGGTATCAAGGGGCGAGCCATTTTCTGGAATAGGCTGGAAGAATGAGACTCATTTTGTGCTTTCATGTTTCACTTTGCTGTAGAAGTGTATTTTTAGGTGCATGGCAATGTAATAAAAAGCTTCACATGCACAAAAGTGAGTCCTAATGTCCCCTCACTATTATGATTTATTTCAGACATAGAAATGCATTTTTAGCATTTAAAGAGATAAATTGAAAACTTTTTTTTTAATTGAAAGTGGCATTAAAGTGGTAGGAGGTTTGAATTGGATGACTTTTACATTTTTGCACTGTATAACTGTACACGCATAATCGTGCACTATTACCATGCAGAAGCTGCTCCCAAGTGCAGAGAAGAGGCATGAACTTTGATGTGCACTTCGTAAATTGCCTCCACTAAATTAAACAAAAATTAACAGCAAAAAAGTATTCTCTATGATTTTTAAGTCATTTTTTCCAGATCCTCTGTTAATTGGTGTATGTACCAACCAGATGGCTTAGCTGTAAGGTTTCCACTCACCTCTTTTATTCAGAGCAGTGCTACCATCCAGGGCCGGACTGGCCATCTGTCACTTCTGGCAAATGCCAGAAGGGCCGATGGCAGTGTGGGCCGGTCGGCTCCCTGCGATCCCCCGATTAATTAAAAAAAAACATTTTTTTTTTATATGTAGCCGTCATGACGTCACGTGTGACGTCACGGCGGCTCTGTGCGCCGGCCCGGCTCCCGCGCTTAAAGTTCCCGGCCGCGTAGGAATAGCTGCAGTGGAGGCTGCTGTCAGTGCTGAGGTAAGTGTAGAAAAACGGAATATGTGTGCAGGGAGGGGGGCAGAGAAATGGAATATTTGTGCATATGTTGTACAACCTCATACAATGTTACAAAATAGTTCAAAACATAAATGTTATTAAGTCATATTAGAGTGTTGAATACCAACCATATCATAGGCGTTAAGCAGTTTTTTCTGAACATCGGGTACCGTTCCTAATGACTCCAAGCAAGGGTACATGTCTTTCATGACTAGGTTCACAGAGGGTGTGTTGTCACTATTCATAAGACGTGAAAGGAAAGACACATGCACTGTTTCAGGCTTGAGCTGGTGGGAAGTCCACAGAGTTCCTTTGGGGACACTAATGCATTCTAGGGTGGGGCAAACAGAACACTTGATTAGCAGAGACAGAGAGTAAGGGTCGTGAACAGGATTTGCTCAGTTGTGCAGTACAATGCCCTTTACATCTTATCATTTGTAATGGTAGTTTCTAACATTTCAAGTCTTGAACATAATCAATGAAAAAGTGAAAAAAATAGGGTTATGACATTACAGAAACATTGCTTCCAGTATGATTAATAAATGGTTTATCTAAATTAGAAAAGTTGCTAATGTATCCCTTTAAATACTGACACACATCTTACCTGGTTGTAATTAGCCACAGAACCTGTGCTACTTACATGTGTCAGTAATTAAGTTATGAGTTGTCAATGTATAACAGTATTCTGCTCTGAAATCAAAATGTAAACCAATTTGTTGAGCAACCTCCATGACATTAGTGTCTATGGCATACATTACAATACAATATGGGACTATTTTTTCACACTGAGTAACCAGTGGTCGAAGTGATAATTTGAAAGTGGCAGTGTGGAAATTTAGAAATGACAGTATGGAAAATGATGAGTGAATATAATTTGATAGTTTTACAATGAAAGCAGTAGGAGGATGTGTGGTACATGGGGGCAGATAAACGGAATATGTGTGCAGGGAGGGGGGGGAGAGAAACGGAATATGTGTGCAGGGGGAAGAGGGGGTGATTGAAAATGTCTGCAGGGGGAAGAGGGGGTGATTGAAAATGTCTGCAGGGGGAAGGGGGGGTGAGTGAAAATGTCTGCAGGGGGAAGGGAGGGTGATTAAAAAAGTCTGCAGGGGGAAGGGGGGGTGAGTAAAAATGTCTGCAGGGGAAAGGGAGGGTGATTGAAAATGTCTGCAGGGGGAAGAGAGGGGGATTTAAAATGTCTGCAGGGGGAAGGGGGGGTGAGTAAAAATGTCTGCAGGGGGGAGAGGGGGTGATTGAAAATGTCTGCAGGGGGGGGGGGCAATGACTATAGGAGGGGGAAAATAAAAATGCCCAATGTGTGTGGGGGACAGTATATGACTAATGTATGCTATTAAGTGAATGTGGGGCTGTTTGGGGAAAATTAGGTCTATTTATTAAATGTGATTATGAATTATTTAATGCCTGGGATGGTTGTGGGATACATTTATTTTTATTAAACATAAATATTATTTAATTTCTTGCTGAGGTTGTTTGGAGGGAGGGAAATAGATTTATTTATTAAATGGGAATACTATTATTTTAATGTTTGGGCTGGAGTGAGGCCTAATTTTATAACGTGGGTGCTATATTGAGTTAACACGGTGCTGTTTGGAGTTTTCTAACTTTCATGTACCCATTTTTTTTTTCCCAAATAGGGCCCCCAACATTCCAGGATCCAGACAAGCAGCAACTGATCTAAAGACACCAGCAGCCACAAGTGGTGACAATGACAAGACAGGTAAGAGAGAGCAGGACAGGTCTGCCAACTGTCCTGAATTTGGTGGGTGACTGTCCCGCTTAGTCAGGATTTGGTCTGACTGCAAGGACAGTTGGGAGGTATGTCCTACTTCAGATTGTACTGCTTGTGAAGGCAGAACTGTGTGCACCTAACAGTAGTGCTCACAGTATTGCCTCTGTTTTTGTTGAAAATGTGTCTAATAACCATATTACATCATAGGAGCCCCCTGTCTTAAGTGCCTAGGGCCCCCTGAGCCTAAATCCAACTCTGGTTAGCAGGAGGGAGCGGATAGCTACTCCCAGTCCCTGGATAGGACACAGCCTGCAGAGCAAGCCGAGGAGCTCTAAGTCTCATGAGATTTATTACTCTTGTGAGACTAGGTGTTTCCCTGCTCACTCTACAGGACGTTCCCACTCTGATGGATGTCAACAGCATCAGAAGCATAGATAAGTACAGTGGACTGGGGGGTGTTGTAATGTGTTTCTGGGGTGGGGGGGTGGCATGATAGGGAGGGCTGATAAATGTAATGTTTTATTATAATGTATGTATCAATGCCCAATGTTGACCATGCCCTCAACATAATGTGGCCACGACCTTGGCGGCACCGCTGCAGCTGCACACAGTTTTTTCATGCTCATCAACAGAGATGGGCCTGTATGCTTGAAATGCCAGGGCTGATTTTTAGTCCCAGTCCGGCCCTGCTACCATCCAAGGCTTGACATGTGACGTCTCTTGTGGGGAATGTCCGGGACCTTAAACACCAAGGGGAAGTTTGGGGGAACCCTTACCCACCACTATAACTATGACACAAAAATGCCTTAGCGGGACACAAGAAGGGTGTAGAAGCCATCCAGGAACATTTATTAGATAAGGATATGGATGGCAACCACTTTTCTAGGTTTTAAAGCAAAAATGTACTTAACATGAAATAATGAAAGGGCCCAAAACAATTCAATATAAATTATTAAAGGCAATGATTACTTGAATATTAAAAATCTAACAGTTTATATTGCAACACATGTAATATCCTTTGCACTTCTACCTTTACAATTCACTTAGTGCCTATAGATGCCTCTGGCACTCTAAATGCTCTAGTTGATTTGTTTGCAAAACAGATACTTTAATTGGAAACTAAACACTAGACTTTGCTTGGGGTTATATTACATTTTACTAGGAATAAAAAGAACATGCCTTACGTGTGATACTCTCTACCTGCAGCAGTATTTCTCTTAGCAGTTTCACTCTTTACACAGGTTATACAATCATATCATAATATTTTACAAGGTTCACATAACATTGAACCACACCCAAACCCTGTAAGCTCAAAATGGCTGCTCCTTATGTACTGCTTTGTATTCACACAAAATGGTGGGTAGCAAGCTCATTCTCTGTGCAGCAGCTTTATTTTCTGCTAGTTCAGCACAGTGACTGAATGGTTAGCACTTCTGCCTCACAGCACCATGAGTTTGATTCCTGACCATATCCTTATCTGTGTGGAGTTTGTAGGTGCTCCGGTTTCCTCCCACATCCCAAAAACATACTAGTAGGTTAATTGGCTGCTATCCAATTGCCCTAGTCTCTCTCTGTCTGTCTGTCAGGGAATTTACACTGTAAACTCCGATGGGGCAGGGACTGATGTAAATGAGTTCTCTGTACAGCGCTGCGGAATCATCATCAGCAGCTATTTATATAGCGCCACTAATTCCGCAGCGCTGTACAGAGAACTCATTCATATCAATCCCTGCCCCAATGGGGCTTACAGTCTAAATTTCCTAACACACACACACAGACACACATAGCAGTCAGGGTCAATTTGATAGCAGCCAATTCACCTACTAGTGTGGGAGGAAACCGGAGCACCCGGAGGAAACCCACACAAACATGAGAAGATCATACAAACTCCACACAGATAATGCCTTGGTCGGGAATTGAACTCATGACCCCAGTGCTGTGAAGTAGAAGTGCTAACCACTAAGCCACCGTGCTACCCCAATCACTTGAAGCAAGTCAAAGTCAGTCTCTCAAACCTGAGCACCCTCACTGCCTAATCTATTTGCCCTTGCAAAATATATCTCAGTTTAGCTCTAGCAAAAGGGCATAGCACAAATCCACATATTCAGGACTCCTCACACTATCCTGTCGAAGTCAGCAAATTGGATAAAGTCATTTCAATTAAAGTCTAGCAAACTTGGTTGTCTTTGTCTGAAAAGATGCGTACGGTACGCTACGGCGTACAAGGGCACGCTACGGCCTGAAAGGGCGTACGCATCCACTACACGTGGCAGCAACAGTAATTGGTCTTTTACCATACCTTCGCACAAACACGCATACTTATAAAATAGTACACATTAATGGTAGTTGCAACACATAGTCAGTTATGTCGAAATATAGTAGTATTTATATGTTATATCAGAGTTACATACATATTAGTGAAATACACGGAACGGGTTGAAGGAATAACATCATGAGTGGTATCATACTGAACCTTGTTACATATCCTACTGTTTGGTTCACTCTGCGAGGGAATCGCAGAGTGCATACACAAGTTATGAATGATAGGGAATTATGAACAACTTAAGACTAAGGAATCTTGGCGGGAAGAGCAGAGCATACCCCCTGCAGAGATGACCCCCTCCTTTGGATTCCTTAGGATGAACCAGCCAATGATTGACAACCCCTTGGACATTCCTGAGACCTGGACCAATAGATGCAAGCTATACCATCTTCATTGTATTACTGTATTTGATTGTGTATATAAGCAGCAGCTTGTGATCCAGCATGCAGACATCTTGTCCCCAGACTTCAGGATTGAATGACTGCACTGGATCCAGAGCGCCTGCGATAAGTAACGGCTGTATTTACTATTACTTCGCTTGAGCATATTATTCTACTTATTGCGAATAAATCTTTGTGCTTTGGAAACACAAATCGAGGTTCGACAATCGTTATTGGTTAGCGACAATACGCACATAACAATCCCTAATCACTTCTCTTTCAGAGTAGTATCACAGTCCACCAGCAAATAAGTAATGCAACCAGCTATTTTTATCTGGGATTCCTCTATTCCAAAGCGCGTCATCTGAACTCTTTTTTATTGGCAGCCGCAGTTGTTTTCCACTCTGTCCTAAAAGGCAGCCTCTGGCTCCTGTTCATTGTCTCCTCACTCAGTCTCTCTCTCATTGCTTTGTTGGTATCTGCTTCAGCTCTGTTTTCTATTCTCTCATAAACTCATTGTTTTCCTTCCTCAGCTCCTCTGTCACCACCCACTTCTCTCTCAGATCTCTGCCCACAGACAAAGGTCTGACTCTGCCCCTCTGCTTTGGCACCTTTATCTCTTCCTTTGAGCAGGCAAATATACTGGGCTGGCTCATCTCCTCCACTGATCTCTCCAGCAACAGTAGAGCTAGCTGGGTGATGTAGTTTTCAATTATCCTGGCGCATGCACCATTGCACAACTGCGCAGGCATCACATAAGTCTTCCTTAGCAGAACCTTAATGGTTATTCTATATGGGTTCACTTCAAGTTCTACAACATATATGCAATTTTTCCATATCTTGCACTGATGACAGATAAATAATCTTGAAGCAGCTGTATGTAAGATTCTTTTATGGCTCCACATATACGATTATATCTGTGCTATAAACCAACAGTTCTTGGTGCCTACCAAACCATATAAGGATTGACTGGTATATTTTGTTCACAATACCTTAAATAAGGATTAGATCCCAGATTTGTTGATTTTGTGAGGCAATGTTTTTTACAGCAATGAAATGTAAATATCTTCTGTATTAAACAGGCTATTGCTATAAATTATTTTCTGTGTAGGGCTTGCTGGTTACTCTCAACTCACTTCACCCTAGCTATGTTATGTAGTCCATTACAAGCCCTAGCATAAATGCCATTGTTCCATATTTTGCACAGGTTAAAGCTACTAAACTTGAAACAATAATAAGTCCGATATACAGCGTATGGTATAAGTGCACACACCCTTATTGAAATTACTGATGTTTGTGAAAAAAAATAGGCAAAATAATGAAAATTAAAAAACCTACAATACATTGGCTGCATGCATTTTCATAATGGGCTGTAGCTGTTTTCACAGTTAACCAATGACATTCAGAATCCCATTGACAGTAATTAGCATACACCTGCCGGCAATGACAGTGATTCTGGTTAACCCCGTATAGATTACCTGTTCCTGAAGGATTACCTTTAAGTTTCCTTGGATGCATCATAGTGGGATAACTATCGTCTCCAAGGAGCTTTCAAAATATCTACCATATCTCACTGTTGAAAGGTACCAATCAGTAGAGGGGTATAAAGTGTGATGCCAATAAGTGGAGAAAACATAGCACAACATATAATTGCAAAATCAGGCCGTATCTCCAAAGTTAATGACAGGACAAGGAAAAAAACTCCTCAGGACGGCTACCAAGAGGCCTACGGCATTGTTAAAGGTGCTGCAGGAATTTCTTGCAGGAACTGGTCAATTCCTGAATGTGACAACTATCTCCCATATTTGGCATGTCTGAGCTATGGGGTAGGGTGGCAAGAAGGAAGCTATATATCATGCTTTGAAGCTGTTTCTATACAGCTGGGACTCTAGCCAGGATAACTCTAAATATCATGATATTTTGACATGAAACCTGAAGATAAAAATAGATTTAATCTTCCAACATGATAACGATCTAAAGGAGACATCCAAGTCAACCAAATAATGCTTCAGAAAAGGAAATTCATTGCATTAGAAATGCCAAATCAGAGTCCAGATCTTAATCCCATTGAAAACCTGTGGGATGACCTATAGAAGTCTGGGCACAGAAGATCCCCTTGCAAATTGATGGACCTTGAACATCTTTTAGGGAACAGTGGGATAGAATTGCAAAGTCCAGAGGGTAAATGCATTAACCTGCGATTCTAGCAAATCTCCGATATTTGGTGACTTTACTGGCCAAATAAAACGACAATGTGTTTAAAGGCAAGTTTTCAAATTGGCTGGCAAAGTCATCGAATATCGGCGATTTGCTAGAATCGCAGGTTAATACATTAACACTCCAGGGAGTAAATGCATCAAGCTGCGAGTTTCCGGCGGGTTTGAAAAGTGGAGATGTTGCCTATGGCAACCAATCAGATTCTAGTTATCATTTTGTAGAATGTATTAAATAAATGATAACTAGAATCTGATTGGTTGCTATAGACAAAATCTCCACTTTTCAAACCTGTCGCAAACTAGCAGTTTGATTCATTTACCCCTAGGTGTGCGAAGTTGAAAGAAACTTATTCAAAAGACTCACTGCTATAATGAAAGTAAAAGGTACTTACACAAAGTATTAGTTTAAGGGTGTTCATGCTTATGCAACAGGGGAAATATAGGTTTTATTTTCACTTATTTTCTCTAAAATTGCATTCAAAGTTTTGACATGAATTATTTTAATTTCGGGCTTTACATCACAAACACCCGTTATTTCAATAACGGTATGTAGACTTACTATATCCACTGTATGGCTCAGCCAATTGTAGGTAGAGCTACTGTTTGGCTCTACCTATAATTGGCTGCATCTGTTCTTTAATCTAGCAGTTCTAGACGCATATTAGGCCTATTGGGACATGTTAAGAACATTTTGCATGTCTCTACCATGAGTCTCTAAATAAAGATTTATTCACTAATTTTTGGTTTGATGCTATTTAATAGCTGAGAATACGGATTTGCAGGAATCAATGATCATCAATCTTTATGTGTGCTAGGGTAGTAGGGTAGCCATTTAAGCTGGGTACACACTACACTGTTTTTGTCCAATAATCGGCTCAAACAGCCGACATACGACCACTCGTTCAAAAGTCGGGTCAGTGTGTACAGTGACACGATGGTCGAAAGCCCAAATGAACTATTATCGACTCATTTGGTTGGTCGTACCGTTTAATATTTTCGGTCCAATCTCGTTTCTGTTGTGTAGTGTGTATAAACTTCCGACCGATCCACGACAATCCTCCGATACTTCCTCGACCTGGGGGGCGTGTGTATGTTAATTTTTTATGTCAATCCCAGTCCCACATGGTGCGGAATCCGCACATCACTGTGTTTTGTATCGATGTATATTAGTGGCACATTGCCAGTGACAATGTATGTTGTACCTGCCTGGCTGCAGACCATTACACTTGTGCAAAGCACGTGTGTTATTACCCTTTGCGTCTATGATGGCAATGTATTCATATTTACTCTTTCTACACTTATACCTTAATAACCTATTAAAGTTATATTAACCTTTATTAACTTATATTAGTGAAGTACCCAGAATAAACCACAGTGTTCAAGCAACATTTTTATTGCAAGAAAAAGGTACAAAAATTTTAACACACACAGCTGTCAGAAAGATCCGCATGAGAAGTGAACGCGCCCATACCAATCAGGGAGCTGAATACTGCAGAGTATTATTTTTAGTATTAAGTATTTTTAAAGGTGCTACTGGTTTGTAGCAGAACAGGTCTTGATGTCGCTTGGGTTTCTATTCCCTTTGATTTCTTTATCTACGAAACAAGGTAATAAAAATGTCTACACATGTTCACTGAAATACCTTAGTGTAGAACTTCTTTAGTATATTTTTCTTGTTCAATTTTTCCTTATTTGCTAACAGGTGTAACATTAGTGGTATCAGTGGTATCTAAACAGGCCTTCTCACCGTTAATTCTTCATTCTGACATAAAAAATGAGGTTATAAATTAGCCTTTTACATTGCTTTATGTGACAGTACATCTACACTACAGGTACACTACATCTGCTACTGACCTTTTTTAATGTCGTTGTCGTCCTGGTCCAGTACTTTGACCATCATCTCCACCTCTCTTTGGCTCATTGGATTTGCTCTTTCCTCTTCTCGAGTATCTCCATTCCCCACCTTAACTTTTCCAACATTTTTTGGACCTTCCAGCACCATCTCTGACTCTATCTCCGTCTCCGTCTCTATAGCTGCAACCCCCACTGACACCTTCTCCTCACCCGCAACCCCCACTGTCACTTTCTCACTCGCCATCTTCTCACGCTCCTCAGCAGAGCCGTAACTTAAAATTCTAGTGCCCTGGGCGAGAAAGACAAATTCTGCCCCCGTAGCCCTCAATTTTAACCAAATTAACCTAATATATTCCTAAATTGCGCCCACCTTCAGTGTTGCGCCCTGGGTGGTCGCCCCCTGTCGCACAGCCCTTGTTACGGCCCTGCTCCTCTGCGCCAAACAGGTTCCTCTGTCATTTTATACACTCAGACATGGGCGTTTGTTTCTGCTATGGACCAATCGACGATGATGCACGCCGAGAATGGAGCATTCCATTACATACGAAGGGGTTTTATTATTAGGGAATATTCATTGCATTCCACTTTAGCAGTTAAATGTTTTTCTAAATTTAATGTATATTACTAAACTTATATTTTATAGAAATGAAGGGAGTTAACTATAGCTAAAGCTCTGCCCCTTTATGCTAATGTCTTTGGTATCTCGTACATTTCCCGCAAATGTCGCTGCAGTGTGTACGAAACTGAAATCATTGTTCACGATAACATGGCTGTAAAAAGTCGTTAAAGGGACGTCCGCTCTTCCCTTTATCGTCCTAAACAAGGCTAGTGTGTATGCAGTCCATGGACCGAGCGATCGGACCATCGGTCGCATGTAAAATCGTTCAGCATAAAAAGTTGGGCGAAATTTCTGTAGTGTGTACCCAGCTTTAGAAATACCTCAGTGGGTAGGTGACAATCTCCTGACGAATGTTGATATTAGCAACAATAGGACTGGTCGTGTGATTATGTGAGCAAGGTCTCTGAGATTTTAGTTTACTGTGTTGAGCTTTAGATTTTTGGGGAGTTTTTAGAGGATTGCTATACCTTATCCTAAAACAAATAAAGTGACTGGAAATAAAAGGTTTGGAAAGACATGAGGAAAAGGCTTTGAGACGACATGTCAGGTGAGGCAAGGATACAATGGACAGAAGAAACATGGAGAGATGACAGAGAATAGCAGATATATAGCAGTGGAGAGGGGAGTCATGAGGCGCAAAGGAAGAAACAGAACTTATAGTGCTGCAAAATAAGGAGAGGCACAGGAAATAAATGCATCACAGGAAAAATAACTGGGGACAAGGTAGGTACTGTGTGTTCTCTAAATGTATAGTGATTGTGCCAGAGGAACTTCTATAGGGGTTGCCGTGGTTACATTTGGGATCAGTCCTAAACGACCTCATGCTACTGCTTTTGGCTACAAAGATTCCATACCTTCCCTACAAAAATATCTCCTCCCCCACCCAAAATTGGAGCTGTTGCTATGAGAGAAGTGAATTGGCAGACACACTTAATGAGCAGTACTAGTAACCTCCACTGTCATATACTACATTCACTCTCCTTTTAATGTGTAGAATTCAGCATCCACTCAACTAGCAGTTCCTGACTCACAGGGGGAGGGCTGACAGAATTTCGCCTGGGGGGCAAGACTTGACTCAGCAGCCTATTTTAAAACAAAAAAATGCAGGTGGTCCAGTGACGCATCCCAAGGTAGCCCATTATGGGAATGGCCCTCTAGCCCAGCCTGCCCTTGCCTGACTGTCTGCACATGACAGCTCTCTTCCATTTCCTCGGCAGCACAGCATGACTTGATTAATACTGTACTACTGTATATTGGAGGCATTTGGAACTGTACTGTGTACTGTTGCATGTGAGCTCTGTTCTATATACCAGGGCATACGCATTGCATGTATACTGTTTGTATGCGAGTTATAATGCTGTGGGCATTGGGTGGATACAGTGCATTGATAATTCTGCTTCCCTGGTATTAAGTATTATATTTGTAGCCATTTTATACTGTATATTACTAAACACTTGGCATGAATATTATTGCTGTGGATTTGGCTATATAATATTATAGTGTATATGATAACCTGGTGAGTGTAGTTGTGAATGATGCTGATGCTGGAAATCATATTTTGGCTGCACTAACTACCATTTGTGTGAGCAAAAAATGGTGTGCATGCATATGGAAAAAGTAGCTAACTAAATAATTAACTAACAGGTGTTAATGAAGGATATACAAAACCTCAAAACAGGAAAAAAATTATATATCACTCAACATAGTCACAAAACATACTGTATATTGATAGAAAACATTAGAACAAATGTCCAAAAAAGTCCATATATGTCACTCCCTTCTGGGTAATATTCAATGTGATACAGAGAAACAGACAGGAGACTCCCTACTGCGTGTTCATGCAAAAGACAGCTAAACCATGTACCACATAAGGTACTTTGATAATTGATTTTTAAATAACCTGATATATATATTATTCATCATAGGTATATACAAAGAACTATGTGAGGGTTGTATGTGGTGAAAGGACTGAATTAGGCAGGGTTTTATAGGGAAAAGTGTTTAAAAACAACTGCAAGTAAGTAACAAAACTATCAGTGTATCTTGAGATATGTGAGACTCAATATACTTATTTTGTGACAAAAATTTTAAGTATGCATTTAAAGTGCAAAATATATATGACTCTAAATGAGGTCATTTGTCCCTAGACAGTACTGTATTTGCCCATTCTACTTTGCAATATATAATTTCAGGCTGGATGGGGGTCTTGTGTGAACATGCCACAGATTTTCGATGGTACTGAAGTCTTGGCTTTGACTGGGTCAATCCAGGACATTGATTTGTTTGTATTTAGACTACTCCAAAGAAGTTTGTATTGTATATTTCGGGAAATTGATCTGGTGGAATATGATCTTCTCTGAAGTCCTAAGTCTTTTGTAGTTTGCAGATTTTGTTATCTATCTATCTATCTATCTATCTATCTATCTGTTCAAGTTCCAGGTAGAAAAGCATACCAAAGCTCCTGTGACTATTCTACATAGTAAGGGTATTGTTCCAATCCTCATCCACTTGGAATGTGGGTCTCAGACATGCTTTGTGGTACAATGTAGTCAAAATTTAATTTAAGTTATTTTCAACTATAATTTTCTTTTTGCTATATACCCATAAAGTGCTAACTTGTGAAATGTCATTTTTCGTCCCATGACAGTTTCTCCTATCTCTGCCAAGGAAGATTGTAGACATGTTCACAGTTGTGCTATATGGTTTTGTTTCTTTATGAGTGGCATGGCTGCTCTTTGGGGGACAGTATAAGTCTTTGAAATCTTCTTACATCCTTCCCCATATTGGTGCTTTTTCGATAACATTTTCTTGGCTTTATATGAAAAGTAATATGATCTTCATGAGGATGCTCCTTTTGAGAAATGCACTAACCACTTATGTGACAGATGTATTTATTTTTTATTCAGATGAAACACTTTCTATGGATCCCAGTGAGGTAATTTACTACTCTAGTGACTGATTTAGAAATGCCATTGACTGCAGACTATGTATACCTCTGTTTCCTGGTCTGCATCTGTTCATAATTGTGCAAACATGCCCTTTCTGTATGCGGCCTACGCTACAACCCCTCTTCCCTCCTCTGGGCCGCCTCTCCAGGTGCAGACATAAGTGACAGATTCATGCAAGCCTATATAGGTATGAGTACGGCCATTTTTCTGGGCATGTGCAGATTGATATCATGTAAGGTACGCTATTGGCGTAGTACTCACTTTGCATCAGCCTAATAAAGAGCTTGTTTAGTAATGGTATATAATACAAGTACATTACTCCAAAACCGGAAATGAGAATACCACTTTTGACAGGGTTGTTATATTAAATTGGCATACTAAAATGGTGCTACATTCTTTTATTGACACACATTTCAGTGTAACAATGTATATCATTGTACCTGCAAAACAGGTGAGTCAGTGGTTTCTTACATATTAGTTCAAAGTTTTCTCAGGGCTACTGGTATGATGACTAACACTTGTTTGTTCTTCCTTTGGAAGAGACATCTGGATGTGGGCTTCTTCCCAGTTGGTCCTTCTTCAAAAGGTGACAGGTAATACAATGAGATCAGTTTCACCGCAGACAGCTGATGTCATTGCATCAGGTATAATGAACACAAAGGAAGGACAAAAAGGAAGACGAATATGTGTATAGAACCTGAGGTTTTATTCTGTATTTCATGTCCTTAGTCATATTAATGCATGGAATTAAAATAGCAAAATCAAGGTAGAAAACTTCCATGATAGATGGGGTAGCTAGTAATATAATGGGATGGACCTATCTATTCTGCTTTCTGAGATATCAACTAAAATTATTACTATCACATATCTCTTACACAATTAAATATATAAGCAATTATTACGGATTACAAAAGACAAATGTTGGGGCTGTAGTTATTTCAGATCTTCCATTTGAGTAGAGACCACTAATTTAGTCTAATTTAAGAACATTTGTATTTTATTAGTAGGGCCCTCTTTCCCCATGTTCTCCTTCTACTATTGTATCACCTTCTGTACCCATAGATCTGCTTCCCTAGCCCTGTTTTCTTGAGACCAGTCCTACTTTACTTTGGACTTACCTTCACTCTTACTCACTGATCCGTAAACTACTTCTGCTTTACTTTAAGTTATCTGTGTAATCTGTCCACTAGTAGATGTCTGGATTTTGTATTATTATGTTTAGTCTATTAACTTATTATGTAATGTATGATATAGATCATTGTTGTCTGTGTATTGTATACTACTGTAAATTTCATGTACGGTACTGCCCATATTTTATGTTCACCTCGGGGTAAACAGAGGGTTTTTAAAAGTGGGTCCAAATGCTTGATTTTTTTAAAAAATTTAAAATAAAGATAAATGGCGCAAAGTGGGTTAAGAATGGCTATACATGTATTTACCTCTATAAGTGGCATATATAGCAGTGTAATCACTTAAAGCATTGTATAATCGGTTTAGAGTCCTAACAATAAGAATGACAAAATATATAATTGTTAAGAAAAATAAAATAAATGAACACATATAATAATGTTATAATTAAATAATATAACATTATACAATAATATTTACAATAACTTTAATATAAGTTCTGTGTGCACTTATAATATTAACAATGGACTATTGGTAAATAAGTATTTTATGCATATATTGATTGATATGGTATATGCTACATACAAACCAGTAATTAATCAAATGTACAATTGACGAACATATACCAGGGCTAACAGATTATGAATAAAATACCTAGTTACCAGCCGTACATCTTTTTATGACTGAACACAGAGCTTACCTAACATGTATTATAGATTTATTTATGTTAATTTATTTTTCTTATAACAACTCACCGGCACACACCGATCTGCAAGGGCCCGATCCAGTTGGAGTTACTGCTGCCACTGGACATGAGCAACAGGTTCATTTCTCCATTCTAAATTAAGTACTGCAGCTGCAGCACTAGTTAAATGGAAATATTACTACTAATCCTGTAGTAGTCATTTGAGATGTGTGCGAGGACAGGAAAAGGCGGCGGTGGTGATGGTGGTTTCTGGGCACTGGAACCCCCCCCCCCCCCCGCAAGTGGGCGCATTTCCCCTCTTTCAGTGCCTGCTAACAGAAATTGCTTCATTGTAGGTACACCCATTATTATATTCTTCTATTCTTCTGCTATATTAAATGTATGAGCACAAAAAAGGTGTCATGTCATGTCTTTTATTATGCATGATACTTACAATATGATGTGTCCATTTATTATGTATGATACTTACAATATGTTGTGTCCTTTTATTATGCATGATACTTACAATATGATGTGTCCATTTATTATGTATGATACTTACAATATGATGTGTCCATTTATTATGTATGATACTTACAATATGATGTGTCCATTTATTATGTATGATACTTAGAATAGTATGTAGTAATGTTCATTTCATATATGTTATTATGGGTTAATATAAAGCTAGCACCAACCACCATAAATAAACAACACTTTCTTGAAGTTTTATAAGTTGTATAAATGATAGACCCCTGGAGTGCATCCTTGTTGCTGTTAGTTAAAAAGTACTCATTGTTTTTGATCACCTTAATGTAGGTCCCATTATTCACTTGTGCAAGTACCTATGAAATTCCTCCCTGCCACACTTGAGAACATAGCAGGCATTTTTTTTATTGTCAGTGCTAGGGGAGGTTTAGAGTTCCTTGTGATGTCCAGCATTTGAAAGATTTCAAAAGCATGTCCTGTGGAAAAATCATTCAGGACAGAACCCTGCACACTTCTGACTTGTTTGCTAACCCCTAGTTACCTGATCCAAGTATTCTTTATCCGTTTACAATAATCATCCATTTGCAGCTGTCAAAGGACTCAAGTGTCTGATTGCCATAAATTCCATCAACGCTCACAAAGTACTAATCCCTTATCTACACACCTATTGCAAGAATATGAATAATATTAATTTTTGCTTTGAACATCAGCATTTCATAATGCTATCTACCGTAGACCATTTTTAAGGTACAGAATGGTAGTATAAATTTGAACACTAAAGTATTTATTAGGAAATTGAACAGAGAATCCTGATGGTATAACTACAGATCACTGGCCACATTAGTCAGTGCTATCTGAGTGGAATGTTGGAAGTGAAGTCTGGATGCAGAATAAAGTGAGAGGTTAGGAAATAAGTCAAGTGGGTGTAGACAAGATGTTCAAATAGGGGGGACACAAAGGGGACAAGAGATATAGAACAGAAATGACTCACACGGTATCACTATATAGTGATACTGTGTATGTATGTATATATATGTATATGTATGTGTATATATATATATATATATATATACACATATATATATATATATATACACACATATATATATATATATATACACACATATATATATATATATTCACACACACACACACACACACACACACATATATATATATATATATGTATATATTAGGTTAGTTTACTCTCACAATTATAATTAAGTCACCAGCTAAGTGTGAAATGCAATATATTCTGCATTTACATTTTATGTCTACTCTCTATTTAAAATAGGCAAGGTTTAGGGGTAAACCTTTCTGATGTTTGACAATGAACTATAGGAAAACAAGTCTTGGTTAATTTGATTTTTTTTCTAAAAGATCTGTTAGTGAAGGAAATCTGTTATACAAATCTAAATGGCCTTTTCGTTGTCCATGTGAGCAACTTGTCATACAAAAACTGGACCGATGGCTTTTTCAGCATAAGGTTAGACTTAAAATGCTTAGCGGCTGATATATTTACTTCCTTTAACCCCTTAATCTTATTTTAACCATTCTTGAATAATTGAACCAATACCTTAGTGTGGCAAAATTAACGTAGTTTATTTTGAAGATATGTTGGTGGAGAAAAGAGCAGTCAGTTCGACATCCACCAGGCAAACCATGATGCCCCAGCATTAACCATGGGACACCCGCAGATGGGGGGACAACCTCACACACCCCGGGCGCACATATCTACCTTATATGGGGCATTCGCGCCCGGCACTATAGAACCCTCAACCCTTCTGGGTTAAAGGAATGCAACCACAAACCGACCCGCAGGGGCGGGACTTAGACTGAGACTATAGCCGACTCCATCGAAGAAAGGCGGTTTAAGGGTGCCCGCTACCGTAATGTGAGCCCTAACCACTGTCCGTCGACTGCACTGCGTTTTCCGGCAACTTCAACATCCTTAACAACCACCAACAACACCAGCCGTACCAGAACCAACTTCATCACTATAGAAACAGCCTGCATCCCCCAGCAGGCCCTAATGTCATCCAACCAGGGAGGGTGGGTGGGCAACGTCCAGAAGCCAAGAGACTGCTTAACTCTTCGCCCATCTAACTTACGTGCTCTGCCTGGTCCTCCCATATGACATCAGATGGGCGTTCCCCCTTTAGTTAAACTATTAACCCCAGAGTACTAGCTACAGTTTAATGATCCAACCTTAGCTTTTAAAATCATTTGAGCTTAATTCAGCCTTCATTTATCATAAAATGCTTAGCGGCTGATATATTTACTTCCTTTAACCTCTTATCCTTATTTTAACCATTCTTGAATAATTGACACAACACCTTAGCGTTGCAAAATTTACGGAGTTTATTTTGAAGGTATGGTGGTGGAGAAAAGAGCAGTCAGTTCGACATCCGCCAGTCAAACCAGGATGCCCCTGCATTAAACATTGGACACCCGCAGATGGGGGGACAACCACACACACCCCTGGCGCACATATCTACCCTGTATGGGGCATTCGCCCCAGGCACTACAGAACCAGCAACCTTTGTGGGCTAACGGAATGCAACCACAAACCGACCCGCACGGGCGGTACTTGGACCGAGACTATAGCCAACTCCATCAAAGAGAGGAAGGTTAAGGGTGCCTGCTACCGTAATGTGCGCTTTAACCACTGGCCGTCGACTGCACTGGGTTTTCCGGTCACGCCTGGATCCCTAGGACCCGAGTCCCACCATCAACCTACCCTATCGTTGCTACACTCCTGTAAACATTCCCTATAAACCAACCATGTCCTCATTGCTCATATGAACACCATCCCGCAAACTTCCTAAGGGGAGCCTAAAAAAGGCCCGCACGCGTGAGACTGGGACAATCCATGAAGGGAAACGAGCTCCTACCTAAAACAGAATTTCCTTGCATATCGGGCCAGTACCGAGCCCATGCCCAGAAAAACTTCCAAGAAATGGGTGATGCCATGATGGCCTGTGCCCGCACAGCAGCACTGGTGTGGGAAGGATCTGACACTCTCAAAGAACACGCAGGAGACTGCGTATCCCATACATAAGCACTAGTCCACCTAATAGCCATTACCTATCCCCCCGCTATGTCTACCGCAGCTTAAAAAGATTGATACATGATACTGCAGAACTTCTCAGGGATAGCATCATTTACTGCTGCATAAGTGGGGGATCCGAAAAGGGCCACACAATACCCCCCAACGCAATCTCCTTGCAAACTTTGTCCGCTAAAATCTCGGGAAATAAACTGGAAGATTTCAGGTTTACTACCATGTCCATCTTGACAGACCCCTTGCGAGATAACCAGAAACCTTGCAAAAAAACTATCCTTTAAAAACTCTACTTCCTACTTGAGTTGGGAAGCAAACGAGCAATCGGCTCCAGCTAACCACATTAAGTGGTGATCCTGCATTCTGTAGGGCTGGAGGAGGGGCGATTACCTGCCCCTCCCCCTCTGACTGCCTTGTCATAAGACTTTGTGGGAGGTCCCTGACCACAGATGAGGCGAGTGTGGGAGAACCTGCATGCCGCCCATGTGGGCAGCTAGTTCTGTAGAAGGGATAACAGTGCCCCTTGCTGAGCAAGGGAGCACCAACCCCACCTTGGCCTGCCTGCTGGGGCCGGGAACCTCTACCCCAACCGAACTGGGACACCCTCAACCATTGTACACCATCACGATAACCTAGCAAGAGGTTTAGGAGGCCAACGGATTTTACCCCTGAATGCCTGATTCTAAGCTTGCCACACCCCTGGCCGTGATGATGAGGACATTTCATGCACCATGTGCAAATATTTCCACATGACCATCGCCTCCTGCGGCCGGGTCTCCAAGTAACAGGCAGCAAATACATACGCGCCCGTAAGCCAGTTGTATAGGGCTTATAGCTACCCCGGCCACCTCGTGAAAGCGCCTTGAACACTGCCTACTTAGCCTGCTTGGACTCGGCGAACATGGCTATGCTCCTGCCTTCATCAATCCTGTTCTAGGCAGAAACTCTAACCCCCTGAAATATGGCAATGCACACTTTAACAAACCAAGCACTTCAGCGACAAGGAGTGCCACTTTTGAGGCTGATGTGCTTGGTTTGTTTGGGCCCCCACAAAACAAGCTAACAATGGCCTTAAGGCACCTAAGGTAACAGTGCTGATAATGAACTCTACTGTGGCAAGATGTTGTTGCCTCATCCTCACTCTCATCAGTTTGTACATCATCCTTATACATTATTAATTCATCACTGCTGGAATGCACCATTACAGAAGTATCAGTATTTTGATATAATTGGCGGGAAAGGCCTTCCTCATGGAAATTGAAGTTCATTTTTTTTTAACGTAATCTTTTCCACATTTTGAGGAAGTAGCCTCCTAAGGCTATCGCTGACAAGGTTCCCGGCGTTGCTGAAAACTCTTTCCGAGTACACACTGGAGGGTGGGCAGCTTAGGCAGTGCATAGCAGGTTGGTACATGGGTCTCCAAATTCCCTTTTTTTCCTCCCAGTTTGTAAAAGAACTGTCTGATGTGTCTATTTCTAAGGTGTTGTTAAAATAATCCTCCACTTTCCTTTGGATGTTGATAGTAGGATCAGGTGGAGTTACGGCAGAGGTGTCACGTTTTTTGGTCAATTCTTTTAGACCAGACCAGATGTCAAAATGTTGTGGTGAGTCATTTGCATCATCCCTGGGTCTCTTGGGAAAGCTAAGTTTTTTCCTAGCAGCAGTTGACTGAGAAAATGAAGGAGAAGACGCTGTCCTGTCACATAACACTTGAGCTGTCATCTTGCTCACCAGGAGCTCCTTGTATCTCTCCAGATCTGGGTCAGTTTGAAGCAAAGCACAGTCGCCAAAATGTAGTGATCCGATTTCAAGATTTTGGTTCCTGGCGAAGCGAATAAAGTACTTGATCTACAAGTGCGACATACTTAGCATATTTTCTTTGTTTAATCACCTCCTTCAGTTTCTCAAGCTGCTTTTCCAAAAGTCTAATTAAGGGAATCACTTGACTCAAGCTAGCAGTGTCTGAACTCACTTCACAGGTGACCACTTCATATGGTTTCAGCACCTTGCACAACACAGAAAGTATTCTTCACTGCGCTTGAGTAAAATACATCCGCCCTCCTTTCCCAACGCTTACTCCAAGCCTTGTGGAGTAAGCGTGGATGGCTTTTTGCTGTTCCTCCATCCGCATAAGCATATATAGGGTGGAAATCCACCTTGTCACCACCTCTTGCTTCAGTTGGTGGCAGGGCAAATTAAATTGCTCTTGTAGCTGCTGCAATCTCCTACATGCTGTTGCCGAAATGTCCAGATATTTTACGGGCCACAGACAGCATCTCCTGCACGTCCCTGTTATTTTTTAAAAAGCTCTGCACCACCAAGTTTATTGTGTGAGCAAAAAGAGGGAATGTGATGGAATTCACCTAGCTGTAATGTGTCACAATATTGGTGGCGTTATCAGAAATGACATATCCTGAGGAGAGTCCAAGCGGGATAAGCCATGTTGCAATGACATCCCTTAGTTTTTGTAACAGACTGTAAGCTGTATGCCTCTTAAAGAAGCCAGTGAAACACAGGGTAGCCTGCCTCTGAAAAATGTGACATACTTGGGTACATGCTGCTGCAGTTCCTGCTGGTGAAGGCGAATCACCAACCCAATAGGCTGTCACAGTCATATAATATTTAGTTTGCCCACATATCTGTGTTTAAGCATACAGTGGGTAGAATGACATTTTGTAGCCCAATAATTATGGAAAAGGAAAAGCTTTACTAGTAAAATGATGTTGTGATGGAATTTGGTAACGGGGACACAAGACCTCAAGTAACGGTCTAAAACCAGCTGCATTAATAGTGGATATTGGACGATGCAGATCTAATACTAGCATAGTCGCTATGGCGTTTGTGATCTGCTTTGCGACTGGGTGACAGCTTTCATACTTGCTTCCTCTTGCAAAGGATTGTTTTAACAGTCAATTGTTGTAAACTGCTAGTAGTCTTCTTCTGGGTTGAAGATCCACCCCCAGCAGCAGCAGCAGCACTAGGGCTAACGCTCAAGAGTTTGTCTGAGGAATCGAAGATAGTGGAGGAGTTATCTAGCCTTAGCAACTTGGATGCAGGACTAACTCCGATTGCTAATGAGGATATTGATGAGGACGGTGTTGTGGGTGTAGATTGCAGGTGTTGGGATCTAGCTGAGAGAAGGGACCTATCTGATGATGGACTGCTTGTTGTTATTTTTTTAGCATATGTCAGGAGTTGTGGCGACCGCGGGCACCGTCGCGGCTCACTTCTCTCTGGTCCCGGCATCCCAACCGTCTCTATTACAATCGGGACGTCACTTCCTGTTCTCGGCCAGGGCAATGGCCGGACGCCGAGATTTCATATAAGCACGCCCCGACAATACAGGGCAGCCGGGCGCATGCGTTCAGAAGGAAACCAGCCTGAGAGCTAATTAATTAATTAAGCACCATTAACCTGATCCTGTGGTCTGTTACACGGCTAAGCCCTGATTGGTCAATGTACCTCTTTAAGGCAAGGAGGGCTTAGCCTCCTTGCCGGTTATAGCGTCCAGTTTTGCTGTTAGCTAACCTGCTCCTGTGCTGTGTCTGGTGATAGCCTTTTGGATTGCCTTCTGTGTTTGACCCCTGCCTGTTCCTTGGATTCTGCCTGCTTGCCTTTGACCCTGACCCTTTGGCCTGTACCTTTAACCCAGCTATATTGCCTGTGACCCTGACCTTTGGCGTGTTATCTGACCATGCTGTTTGCTAGTGACCTCTAACCTTGGCTTATGTCTGACCATCCGTTGCCATCTACTCTGTCTCCTGGCCTGCCACTACGGTTCTGTATTACAAACTTGCACTACGTCTGGAGTTAATCCTGGGATCATCTAAATACCAGTGAACGTATAAAGCTCTATGGGAAAGACGGCTGCTACAGGTGAAGACCTCTGCCAACTAATTTTGTAAGTTTGTGAACAGACCGTCAGCCTAACAGCATAAGTTTCTGATTTTCCCAACAGCTTGCCATGAACTCGCTTCAAATGGCGCAACATGGATGAGGTTCCTAGATGGTTAAGGTCCCTTTCTCTACTGACTGTGGCTTTACAAACGCTACAAATGGCTAGACAACTGCTGTCAGTATTTTGGTAAGAAAAATTCCACACATAAGAGGTGGATTTTTTGGTCTTATTCCCAGGCATGACAAGGGCCTTCTTCTTACCACGTGCAAGAACTGCTTCCACTGGTGCAGTACTTACACAAACAACATCATCCTCATCAACATCCTTATTAGCACCCTCGTCAACTACACAAATATCCCCCTCATCCTGTTGCAATTCCAAAGTGGCATCCTCAATTTGTGTATCACCAGCTACACTTGGGCTTTTCATGTACACATCTGCAGAAATGCTGAAAGGGGCCTTCTTTATGGGTACACTTTCAGACAGGTCAGGATTACACATAGTACTCATGTATAGACACTCCTGTGTTATTTCTGAATCTGAACATACATTTTCCTCTAATGCTTTACTGTTTTCTTCCAGCTCGGCTTTTACACGTAAAAGTATTGGGACACCACTTTTGAAATCTGAATGACAAGGTCTTGCTTGGTCATGACTGACCCTATTGTTCTGTCCCAAAGAAAGACAACTTAGAGTGTGCTTACATCTTTGAAATACTCAACAATGGATCGGTTGGTATACCGTGGAGAAACAGCTTTGCATATAAAGTTGAACTTGAACTTCAGAAGTTCAACTTTATATGTCACTGATGCCTCAGTGACAGTTACAGAACTAGCACTCACAGAGAAAGGCGAAGGCCTCATTCTTTCCTTGCCACTGGCTGTGTACAATGGCATTTTGGCAATATTATTTTTTTCTGCAGATAACTTTGCCTGGATTACAGGTCTTCTTTTCTTGACCAAGGTAAAGGGTGTTTTTTTTACATTTTTGTTTCGCCGACATTATGCACTTTAACATAGGCTTTAGCCGATGACGTAGAGGGATTACTATCATTATGACTGGTACTCCTGGTCTTATGTGTACTGCTGTGAATCCATTTTGATAACACTGTGCAATGTGACTGCAGATTAAGAACAACACTGCCAGCCCTATTATTTTTATTTCAGCAATGACAATTAGCATGGGAGCAATGGAGCTGTAATCTTTGTGTTTTACCTATATAACACAGTACAATGTGATTGCAGATTTAGAA
This sequence comes from Mixophyes fleayi, assembly GCF_038048845.1. NCBI lineage: Eukaryota > Metazoa > Chordata > Amphibia > Anura > Limnodynastidae > Mixophyes > Mixophyes fleayi. Next base: position 195,006,142 of record NC_134405.1, read on the forward strand.
GACCAAGCCTGCTAGACCTATTATTTGTATTTCAGCTCTGAGAATTAGCAATGGAGCAATCTAGCGCTCCTCTTTGTATGTTACCTATATAACACATTACAATGTGACTGCAGATTTAGAAGACCAAGCCTGCCAGACCTATTATTTCTATTTCAGCAATGACAATTAGCAATGGAGCAATGGAGCTCTCCTGAATGTCACTGGAGATTTTGAAGAACACTTCTACCCTTCCTCTTTCTTTTCTACTTGCCCAACTGCACAAGAGACTGCCAAGAACTGTGCTACCCCTTCTGTGTCCCTCTGTGAAATGGTGCTGGATCGCCATGGAGGGTGTTACTTATAGAATCCAAAACTCGCGAGATCCAAGATCCGACGACTTAACAATGATGTTTTGCCTCGTTTTCAATTCCGAGGATGCCCGAAAGTACCGAGCCAGCTCGCATCAGTACTCCGATCTGCTAAGTTCAGGTGTGTTCGGTTCTCAGGGAACTGAGAGCCTGAGCATCTCTAATTAAGATATAATTTATAGACTGGAATATTTGTTTGTTTTTTGGTTTGGTATTTACTCATTTACAAAGGTTATTTATCATCAAATCCTCAATGATTGTGATAACTGTGATACACCAGGCACACAAAGAGATATTTTTCATAGTTCAAAAGCTCTGTTAAAAATTTAGTACTCAGGATAGTTTTGTACAACTACTATAGACTTCAAAAAATACGTATCCATCAGCATCAAAGAGAATAAAAAGCAGCAGCTAGTATTAGGCAAGGTAGGAACTGATCTCTGTGTAACATGCTTTATGAATTTTAAGATAAGTTTAATATTTTGCATACTCATGGACAACATATTCTTAAAAAGCAAATAAAGTTCTTATTTGCCATTAATATAAGGCTTTGTGGAGTTTTTGTATGTAACTAAATATGTCCACTCACTTTCACTGCTCTGCGGCAGGCTCCCATGTTATGTGGGTGAGGCTTCTGTAAGAAACATACAGTGACTGACAGCTTGACAGACTTGCTTTGCATCATAGCACAGTGTGGATTGGCTGATTAATATTCAGCGTCCGGGGCAGTTATGTAATAGCAATACAGTGTTAGCTTTTTTACATCAATCGGATCCTATGAGGGTACTGTCCTATAGACATGATGACAGTTGCAGCTGTATGTAATGGAATGGGGATATAATGCTTTACTTTTCTGGCAAACTGACAGTGGAATGTAAAATTAACACAAATAATGCATTTTGCTTTCATGGTTCATCTTTGTTAATTTTAATTTTGAGGCTTAGTGGGCCCTTAAGCTTCATTTTTGTTGTTCTCTTGTTGGGTTCTTCTGGTTTGAGGACATCATGAGAAGGATATCATGACACAAGTAAATGACATACAAAAAAATTAAATAAAAGGCAATAAGAGCTAAAGGCTGAATTAAGTAGGCTGTGTCACTAGGCTTTAGTTAGTCCTCTGGGATCAAAAGCTTAACTGGAGGGAGTACGCCCATCTGATGTCACAGGCGAGGTTTATAAAATGGATAGGCGGAGAACAAAATCACTCTCTAGAGTTCGTGATGTTGCCCACCACCCTGTTATATGGTGCCTGCGCTCAGAGGCAGGTTATTCAGGAACGATGTACAATACCTGGTATTTATGGACTTGCCAGAGGAAATAGTGGTTGGAGATTTGCCAGAAAATGCAGTGTAGTTGACGCCCAGTGGTTGAGGGCGCACAGTACGGTAGTGGCCACACTGAACCTACTTCTCTTAGAGCAGTCGGTTATAGTCTCGGTCCAAGTACCACCCCGGTCGCTGGACTTGTGGGTGCGTTCCTGTAACCCAGGGGAGTTGCAGCCTCAGTAATGCCCAGGACAGATGTCCCAGGGGTAGATATATATGCCCCCGGGGTGAGAGTCCCCATATTTTGGCGGGTTGTCCCTTGTTTGATACTGGGACTTCCTGTTTGATTGGTGGAAGTCATACTCGCTGCTCTTTTTCCACCAACATATTTGAAAAAAAGTTCTTTCATTTACCACACTCAGGTCTTGTGTCAATTATTCTAAGTAGTTAAAGGTAGAAGAGGTTAATTGAAATAAGGGATATCAGCCATTAGGCATTTTAAGATGGCCTTGTCTGATTGAGCTTACAATCTAAGAGGTGTGGGGAGCACTTGATATCTAATGTAGTGGAATAATACTTGTCGCTTCTTATAAGGAAAGTGTGTGTGGCTACTGCAGGTTGGAGATAGAGAGTGTCACAAGATTTGCCATCTGCGAAAAGACCCTGAGAATGGAAACTTTTAACGAAAAGATTTTTATTAGGGGGTAGGTAAGGAAAAATATGGGAATAGGGAGGTACCTGTTTTGGGTAGGAATAAGGTCACAGTTGACAAGAAATACACAAATATAACAATGAATAATAGATTGCGCTCAATATAATTAAAATTCAATCTTTTGATTTTCAAGGACTAACTTAAATGTATACTTATATCCTTTGACAAAGCTGTATCTGGCGAAATGCACATCAGGTATAAACGTCATCAGTGACATCACAAACCCGGAAGTGGGTGCTTGAAGTGGCTATGCTATGGCTATGCTATGTATATCACAAGGAGAGCTGGAACAATGGGGACCTAATACTCTGGCACTCATTAGGTTTACCCAGAATTAACTCAATCGGGCAATCCCAAGGGCGATGAGGTGCAGGGCCGTCTTTCCCATTGGGCACGCTGGGCAGGTGCCCGGGGGCCCTGCAGCCCAGGGTGGCCCTCCGGAGGCAGAAAAAAAAAAAAACCTGCAAAAAAAGAAGAAAATACTTACCGTGCTGTCAGCTGGGGATCCGGCTCCCTCCCTAGTCTCCTCCATCGCGCTGGCAGTGCATGTCGGGTGTGATGTCATCACGCCCGCCCGACATCCATTGCGGAGCGGGACGGAGGAGGAGACCAGGGAGGGAGCCGGATCGCCAGCTGACAGCACGGTAAGTATTTTCTTGCAGGTTTTTTTTTTTTTCTGCCTCCGGAGGGCCCCCCTGGGCTGCAGGGCCCATATATATAATAATTTTTTATTTTTTTTTGTATATATAGGGGCCCCGGTGCACTGCTGTGCCCGGGGGCCCAAGAGCTTCTTAAGAGGGCCCTGATGAGGTGGAAGGATCTCCGATTTCATTTTGGAGAAAACATCCCTGAAGGCATGGTAGGCAAGGTGGAGAGTGATCTCGTCAGAGAGAATGTGGGTATGAGTAAGGCAAATTCGTGGACGAGGCGGGTAGAGGCACTGGTTACGACATTGAAGACCCCAGGAAATCACTTTGGCTCGAGACCAGTCGAATTGAGGAGAGTGGGCTCGGAGCCAAGAAAGACCCAAGATGAGAGAAGTCACAGATTGAGGTAGCACTATTAATTGGATCCACTCTTGATGCAAAGTTCCCACCAGCAGCTGTACAGAGCTTGTGATACTGGAGATGGTACCGTTGATGACGTGATTACCATCCACAGCCGTGAGGGTAAGCGGCTGGGGAAGATTCAGGATGGGTAAATGGAAGCAAGAGAGGCCGTGATGAAATTCCCTGCGGCATCAGAATCCACAAAGGCAAACGTCCGCTGCGGTCCATTGTGAAAAACCAGTAGCACAGCCATCAGGAACTCAGGGTTAGAGGACGACTAGGGAGTGGAAATGGCAACTCCTAAGGCAGCCTCCCTCTTACAGTCTAGGAGGAGGCGTTTCCCGGTTTCTTAGGACAGAGACTTAGAACATGGCCAGCATCAGCCACAGTATAGACACAGTCTCTGCTTGAACCGTCTCTTGCGTTCCTCAGGGGTTAATTTGGAAATACCAAGCTGCATAGGTTCATCTGGGGGAGATATTGGGTTTTGGCATTGGGGTGCCAATCGGGGAGTGCGTCTAGCAGAAGATCTCTCCCTAGTCCTCTCCCTGAAATGGAGGTCGATTCGGATACATAGAGAGATGTTCCAGTTCGGAGGGAAGTTCCCTGGTGACTAGTTCGTCCTTGATCCGGTCAGTAAGACCCTGCCAGAAGGGGGCAATGGGGGCCTCGTTATTCCAGCAGAATTCTGAGGCAAGAGTGCGGAAATGTACTGCATACTGACCGACTGATAAGGAACCTTGATGGAGGTTCAGGAGGCTAGAGGCCGCAGAGGAGACCCGTCCAGGTTCGTCAAAGACCTTCCGGAACATATCAATGAAAGAACTGAGTTCTCCAGGAGAGTATCGTTGCGCTCCCATAACAGTGAAGCCCAGGCCAGGGCCTGTCCGCTGAGCAGGAAAATAATGAAGGCAACTTTAGTACACTCAGAGGTGAATGCTGCAGAGTTACATTCAAAGTAGATGGCACATTGGTTGAGGAATCCTCTGCATCTCTTAGGATCCCCATAGAATTTCTCTGGAGGGGAAATCCAAAGCCTGGAAGAAGAGGAAACCACCAGAGCAGAAGCCAAACGGGGAGATGCAGCCGAGGTAGTTGCGTCGGTGGTGTTAAGATGCCCTGCAAGGAATCCAGTCGCGAGACCACTCCTTGGACACATTGTAGTAAACAAACCTGATCTGCCTCCTGCTGTTCAACTCGACAGGCAGGATGGAGAAGAAGATCCAGAGCAGAAGGCTCACCTGTTCCATCAGAAGTCATGGCTAGAGTATACTGTCACGTAACTAAGGACGGATGGAGTTGCTTACTGATTTCTGCGCCACTCAGCAATGAGGTACGGAGTCTAATGTGTCCCAGGTCTTCGCCAGGGACCCCCGCAAGGGAGTATGGGCTTTGCTGCGGGAGAAACGCAGGTCACGGTCCTCAGAGAGAGCAACCAGTGAAGAGTAGATGGAAGAGGACTCAGGCGGTCCCGGTCAAGCCAAGCGAGCAAGTGGTTCCAGAAAGGGGAATCCGTAAACGAGGTCAGTAACGTAGCTGGGTCAAACATATGGAACACTGGAGACTAGAGCGTAGGTCAATAATGTAGCTGGGTCATACACGAGGAGCACTGGAAGACTGGAGAATAGGTCAATAACGTAGCCGGGTCATACACTGGAAGGCACAAGGAGAATATATCACAAGGAGAGCTGGAGCAATGAGGACCCAATACTCTGGCACTCATTAGGGGCCAGAGCCAGATATTTATAGGAGAGGGGGGCAGTCCTAACTATCGGCGGTGGTGACGCTGAAAATCACTGCCAGAATCGGGCAATAGCGCCGCCGACAGAAGGCAGGAAGTGCGGCCGGAAGCAGGCACCCGTCCCTGTGCAGGTGATGCAGCATGGGGACGGCACCTGACATGTGTTATGTGATTTCTGGAGTTGTCCGGAACTTTGTCTGTCACAGAGAAACATGGATTTAACTAGGATACCTTACGTAGATGAAAATATATGGAGACTTTCAATTATCTGTATTCTCAAGCGGTCTTTTTTTAAACTGCCACACACCATTGGCATGTTAATTCTCCAAACTGCTGCATTTACTATAGCAAAATTTGAGGCTGGGGTGTTAAATGCCTGGTGATGTGTGGCAGATTAAACAGTCAAACCGCCATCAAAACCGCCAGAAATAAAACAGGTTTTCCTAATACCTGCTTCTGACTGTTTAGATAGAATCAAACATGATATTCATTGTCAAGAGTCAAAATTAATTCATAATTGACTTTTTGGGCAATATTTATTTTCCATTATATTAAGGAGGCAATATTATTGTATGACATTATTTGGCCAATATGAATATAAAGTCAACACTCATTTTATTGCCAATCATAATAGAGTGATTTAGGCTTAACTTTGTGGTGCTGATTCCGAATATGACACCAGTTTTGCTAAATTGGCTCTATTTTTGAAATAATTAGTACCCACTGAAAAACATAAAAAATGCAAAACATTTAGTGGTCAGGCAGTAAACACATGAAATACATAATGGCATTTTGTTTGCTATAACAGATAAACATAGTAAGCTGATGTGGACAATTACGATTAATGCATAGTAAAACACTGTTCATATGATTTTCTTTTATGTGGGTTATCAAGACAATCACACTGGAGGCAATAGTCTGTCATCATGTGCCTTGATATCTTTTCTCCATCATCTTTATATCTTGATGAAACCTCTCCCCTTGTTCTTCACTAAAATTACCAACATTATCTGGAAATCTGTGGCTATGGACAAAGTGTACTCTTATGCTCATATTAGTACCAAAATTTTGTGAGCATGTTTTCCACCAGTTCTTCATAATTGTCTTGTGGTTAACCAAGAAGTTCTTGACAACTGAGACATAAATGCACCAAGCAGAAGCTTCAACACCATTCATAAATTTTGTGAAATTAGAATCCTTAATAAGTTAACAAATTTGAGGGCCATCAAAGATCCAGCTTTTAGTTTTTCTAGGGAATGATCTACAAATTTATTTGAAGCAATTGCCATCTCTGTCCAAGGCCTTAACAAATTGTTTCATTAGTCGCAGTTTGATATAGAGTGGTGGGAGAATATTTTTTTCCCTGTCACCCAATGGCTCGTTAATGAAGTTCGCTGCACCTACAGTCCTGTTTTCTCTTGAAGGCCATGTCACTTTTTTCCAATGATCTTGCTTCGCCCAACTATCCCACAAGCAGATTATATGATACTATGATACAATCCCACTGTCAACTGTCAACTGACTGTTGGTTGGCTATCAATCACTATATATGGAGGAGGAATATTCTAGAATGGTCCTGGAGTGAACGGCTAGATGTAATAAAATATTCACGTGTCTCACCATTTACAATGTTATGGTAGACTCCTATATGCATGTGTTATGGCTAAGTTCCCAATTAATTGAGGGTATCCTTTATGTCAAGAACTAGAGCCAATTAATAAAAAAACTACTTTCATTTTTGAATTCAGCAACCACAAATTCATCCAAATATCCTTAGCAACCAATTTATTTTTTGGTTGTGCTGTGGGAAGAAATACTATTTAATTAATGAAAGATAAAATTTGCTCCCATAAGTTAATTTTACATTTGTTTTGCCCAATAGTCAATAAATAACCAAAGTCACCAAAGATATTTTCTTGGCCATATCCAGGGGCCACTTCTCCCTGTTTATACTCTTTGACCTCCCTGAGGCTTTTGACACCATGGATCACCCTCTTTTACTCCACACCCTTCACACCATTTTTCCTTTCTGACACTGTATATTCATGGTTCACCTCCTACCTCGCCAACTGCTCTTTTTCTGTTTCTACCTCTGGTTCGTCTTTCCCCCATCCATCCTTTCTGTACAGGGTTCTGTCCTTTGCCCTCTACTCTTTTCTCAGTACACCTCCTCCTTTGGTGAACTCATTAGTTCTTTCAGCATCTAATACCAATTCAGTACCAAAGACACTCAACTCTACCTCTCATCTCCTGATCTCTGCTCTTCCCTCCTCTCTTGAGTGTCCATTTGCCTTTCCACCATCTCCTCTGGATGTCCTTATGCTTTCTCAAACTTAACATGGCCAAAACTGAACTAATTTTCTTCCCTCCATCAAGAGTCTGTTCCCCTCCCGACCTCTCTATCACTGTTGACAACATCACACTCTTCTCTGTTCCCTAGCTAAGCTGGTTGGGTGTCATTCTTCTCCCTCTCATTTGTCCCTCACATTCAAACTCTTGCCCATCTCAACTACTACAACCTTCTCCTTACTGGCCTACCCCGCTCCCATCTCACTCCTCTTCGATCGATACTTAATCCTGCAGCTAGACTTCCTCACTTGCCACTCCATATCTGCCTCCCATCTCTGCCAAGCCTTACAATGGCTCCCTTTCCCCTACAGAATTCTCCTCAAACTGCTCACCCTCACATACAAGGCTCTCTCCAAATCCACTGATTCCTACATCTCCAACCTCATCTCCAAATATACTTCCTCTCGCACTCACAAGGCGGCCAACAACCATTGCCTTACCTCCCCTTTGGTATCCAGATATCACTCCGATATCCAAGATTTCTTCCGTGCTGCCCCCCACCACTGGAACAAACTCCTCTGTTCTATCTGACTATCCCCTGGCCTGTATAATCTCAAACGGTCATTAAAAACCCACCTGTTTATAAAAGCCTACCACTCCTCCACTTAACCATTTCACCATGCAGTATACCTCACACTCTTTCATTGTCAATCTCGCCTACTCTCACTTTTGCCCTCAACTCCCCCCATGTGTCAACCAGTTGTCTGCCCCTTTCCCTTTAGATTGTAAGCTCTAGTGAGCAGGGCCTTCTTCCCTACTGTTCTCATTACCTATAACTTTTGGTCACCAGCTACACTGCACACCTCCTCCTTGCGCTCTCTGCCCATTGACTCCACTCCTCCATTGTCTTTCAGTGGCTCTAAACATGTTAGATGTGCCTACGCTAATGGGCACAGGTTTCAGCCCACACTGACTATAACACATGTACCCCAGTAGCTGTTTTGAGAGTTTGTAGTGTTATTTGTTTGCTGTATAGTACTGTTCTATCAAGTCCTTTCTTGTTGATTTCCCTCTGTATGGAACTGTGGACATCTTGTGGCGTCCTATAAATAAAAGTTACTACTACTAATACCACTACTACTACTACTACTAATAATAATAATACATTGCGCCATGTAGATGCAAACCATCTGTGGTGAGACCAAGCAAGAGGCACTCTGTCTGAACAGGTGTAGCAGATGTTCTACTTTGGATCACGCTCAAAGAACAGGGAAGGGAAAGCGAGACGATCAATATTAGTGTACATAATGATCCGCAGGGGATTGCTGCTCAGTAACTGAGGGACAATGCATTCCAAGGACAGGATATTACTATATATAAATAAATAGATGGGAAGCAAGTTTTGGGATATTCTTCAGAGAGGGATTATGACTTCTGTGCCAAGCAAGATAGTTATAGTAATCAAGGGATATAATTACAACCAAAGAATTGACAGGGTGTAGAAGTTATGCCTGAGGTGATGAGATTAACTTTTTTTATTTAAAAGCTTACAAAGTTTTCCTTATCTTTTTACATATATCACTTCAACAATATAAAGGAGAGCACAAAAATTTTAATTTCTGTATCCAATGCACTTGGATGGCACAAATTGCTTCCCAAGGACTAGGGGCCAACAACTGCCACCTTAGAACACATTGAAAAATCAAGTCACTGTATAGGGCCAAAAGGCTCTGTGGACATCTGTTAATCTAGGAATCTCCCTTATTGAACAATTTTCACAGTTTGAAATGCAATAAAATATTTTATCCCACCACACAAAATCTAGTTTTGCAATTAACTACACAATCAGGCTAAAGGCCAAAATTCATTGCTTCTGCGACAGCATGAGGTAAGCTTGCTGTAACAGCATCAAAGATTTTTTTTGCACCATGTGCATAAGGGATGCTAGATCGCATATGCATATGTATTTCATGATGCTATTAACTGTAATTGGTGAAGATTTAGATATATTTTGAGTAGATAAAGACAAAACATAAAACCAATCCCCAAGGAGGCCATCCTGAAAAAAGTTTGTGTCATATCCCTCACTTCCTTGGGTGTCAAACTATGGGAGCCGGGTCTATAGCATGCTATTCATCATCATTTATTTATATAGCGCCACTAATTCCGCAGCGCTGTACAGAGAATTCATTCACATCAGTCCCTGCCCCATTGGAGCTTACAGTCTAAATTCCCTAATATAGACATACCCTCACACACAGAAAGGGAGACAGCCAGACAGAGAGGGAGACAGACAGCCAGACAGAGACTAGGGTCAATTTTTGATAACAGCCAATTACCCTGCCAGTATGTTTTGGAGTATTCTTTCCAAGATCATCATAATCAAAGCTAAGTAAAGTTTTTACTTACTATCTGGACACTTTCTCTCTCATGTTACTCTGCCTGGACAGGTTAGGGTGTGACAACATGTGTGTGCCCTGCAGTTGACAGCATACCCTCCATAATTCACTTCCCCGGCAAGGCACAGATACATTGCTAAGGCTTATCCATGTTCAGCATGAAATGCCTTCTTCAGTCAGCTCCCCCTATGAGAAGGAAAGAAATTTAGCACCATCCACAGTTGCTGCTATTTTGTTGCACAAAGCCATATGCTTACCCTCATAAACTGGTGTAAATGCACAGAAATAGGAAAAAGAGAAATAAATATTGTTTGGCAAAGTAACTAAATATCAGCATCATATTTTTAAAAGATACAAATATTAAACAGGATTTTTATAGTAGTGTTCCTTTAAACCAAGCGAGTACTTATAAGACTTTTGCTGAAGCTTTAGATCAGGGTTGTTCAATCCGCGGCCCGCGGGCCGCATGCGGCCCAGCACGCCTGTAAATGTGGCCCAGAAGTAGTTTTGGTTGTGGCAAGGGGGCAGCACTCTTAAAGGAAAAAAAAAATCCTGCAAAAACAAGAAAAGAAAATACTTACCTTGCGGTCACGTCAGCTGGTTCTCCGGCTCCCTCCCTTGTCTCCTCCTCCGTGCGGTGCTCGCAGTGAATGTCGGGCGTGATGTCACGCCCAACATCCATTGCGGAGCGCAGCACAGAGGAGTCACCCGTGCGAGAAGAACAATCAGCAGCACAGAATTGGAGAAAAGTGTTAGGGTTCTGTTCACAACCACTTCCTTAATTACAGCCATGGAGCCAGACACGTGATATAAACGTTTTAAACTGTTTATTGCAGTAAAGTCCAGGTAAGGCAAAAATAAACAGTAACAGTTCAGGCTGAATGGAACAATGGATTTCCAGATCTTGGCAAACAAGCAGTAAATAATAAAGAAATGCAGCAGATGACTTAACTGAAACCAGTTTGTAGTAGCAGCCAGAAACATGCAGGTAATCCAGGAACAGAGAGACACATGAGCAGGCTAGGAACATCACATGAACAGGCTAGGAACATCACATGAACAGGCAAGAAAACTTCAATGACCAGCAAAGGATACAGGAATCAGCAGGCACATATAGGCCACAGACAGGTGTGGAGTGATTAACTAGCAGTGCAAGTTAACCCCTGACCGGAAAGGCTGAACAGCAGTACCCCAGGAGAATCACAGGCACTGCAGGGTAATATGCACACAGGGAAACTAGGCAAATAATAACACAGGGCAAAATGCACACAACGATACAAGGCAGATCATAACATAGCCCCCCCTTTAAGGAGCGGATTCCAGATGCTCCATACATGCACCTTTCAGGTTTTTCTCCTCTTCTTTTTCTTTTTATAAGATCTCCCTGGAGACACAATTGGGCTCTTCTCTAATGGAGTACAGAGAAAACCCCATTCTTCAGAAGCAGAAGAATTGGCAAGTTCGTTCACTAACACTCTAGTATCCTCCAAAAATTTGCTTTCAGAGTCTGAGTCCCAGCCTAGAGTCGGAACAGGACTGTTAATTTTATGAGAAGATGGTAAAATGCCCATGAAGCCGGTAACCAAGGTTTGTTGTTTGTGATTGTTCTTTTTATTTTTTGAAGATATAGGCTGACCAATGGAAGCAACAGACATTGATGACTTGTGAATAAGCTTAGGTGCAGAAACACAGGCTAGAATGGAAACAGAAGAACTATGACCAGGAAACTCAACTGTTGATGGAGAGTACTTCTTGCACACAGCGTTAACAAAGTCCATGGTATTATGGATAATGGGGTTATCGGAATTTAAAAGGGAGAAGGCCCAGGTCTGTGGCTCCCCTCTAAAATTCATGATCATAAAACCCACTTGGTTAAATTGGCTGGCAAAGTAATCTGGCGAGTCTTGAAACATTTTCATGGTAAGCTGAAGAACCGAAATAAACTGTTTGATGTCTCCATCAAAGAAGACTGGAGGAGGATCTGATGACTCGGAAGAGGCATCTGGGCATTCTGGCTCACTAGGAAACTCTGGGGAGTCTTCAACTTGAGCAGCAGTCTCTGGAGAATCCCTCACTAGGACGTCAGAGCATAAGTCCCCGACTGGGACGTCAGAGCAGGAGTCCCCCACTGGGACGGCAGAGCATGAGTCCCCCACTGGGACGGCAGAGCATGAGTCCCCCACTGGGACGGCAAGCTGGGCACATTGGATGGATTGCCCAAACTGAGCACACCACTTGGACTGGACAGCACTATGGGGAGCCGCAGAGCAGACAGCACTGTGAGGAGCCGCAGAGCAGACAGCACTGTGAGGAGCCGCAGAGCAGACAGCACTGTGAGGAGCCGCAGAGCAGACAGCACTGTGAGGAGCCGCAGAGCAGACAGCACTGTGAGGAGCCGCAGAGCAGACAGCACTGTGAGGAGCCGCAGAGCAGACAGCACTGTGAGGAGCCGCAGAGCAGACAGCACTAAGTGATAACTCGGGCTGAACCGCATGGACTGGCAACTCGGGCTGAACCGCATGGACTGGCAACTCGGGCTGAACTGCATGGACTGGCAACTCGGGCTGAACCGCATGGACCCGGGCCCGCTCTGGAGCGGGCTGGATTGACAGGGCCCTCTCTGGAGCGGACTGGAGGGACAGGGCCCTCTCTGGAGCGGACTGGAGGGACAGGGCCCTCTCTGGAGCGGACTGGAGGGACAGGGCCCTCTCTGGAGCGGACTGGAGGGACAGGGCCCTCTCTGGAGCGGACTGGAGGGACAGGGCCCTCTCTGGAGCGGACTGGAAGGGCAGCGCCCCCTCTGGAGCGGACTGTAGCTCAGGAACAACGACAGCAGCTTGTGACTCGGAACTGGAGGCCGCGGCTGAAGACTCGGAACCGGGCAGCACAGCGGCAGGAGACTCGGGTGCAACAGCTTCAGCAGGAGACTCAGGACCGGACACAGTGGCAGCAGGCTCAGGACCGGACACAGTGGCAGCAGGCTCAGGACCGGACACAGTGGCAGCAGGCTCAGGACCGGACACAGTGGCAGCAGGCTCAGGACCGGACACAGTGGCAGCAGGCTCAGGACCGGACACAGTGGCAGCAGGCTCAGGACCGGACACAGTGGCAGCAGGCTCCAAGCTGGAGGCAGATGATGTGACCTCAGAGCTGGAGGCAGATGATGTGACCTCAGAGCTGGAGACAGAGGCTGGCACCTCGGAACAGGAGACAGGGGCTGGCACCTCGGAACAGGAGACAGGGGCTGGCACCTCGGAACAGGAGACAGGGGCTGGCACCTCGGAACAGGAGACAGGGGCTGGCACCTCGGAACAGGAGACAGGGGCTGGCACCTCGGAACAGGAGGCAAATTGGGTCTCATGCCAGGGAGCAGAATAGGTGAAGTATAAACAAATCCAGAATGCGGAGAAGTAACAACAGAAGATGGTTTGGTAGGCTGTCGTGGTCTGCGGAGAGGACAGGCTTGTAAGAAGTGTATATTACTTGCACAGTAGAGACACAGTTTGTTGGTTATTCTGCACCGTCGCTCCGCTTCGGTCAGGTGGGGGCGTGGACCACCTGTGAACCGGGCATCTGTTCCACTGTAGTTGTTAGTTAAATGCAAATTTGTCCTAGTACTATTAAGATGTGCTGGCAGCACAGTTTCAGCAGCAGACAGAGTTGGCTGAAGCAAATCAACAGTATTGGATTTCAGAGAAACAGATTCTGATAGTCTTCTGAGTGGGTCCAAAAGTATAGCAGAAAATTGAGCCAGCTGAGAGCGTAACAGAATTATGTCCATTTGTAGACACTGTAGCAGAGGCTGTTCAGCCATTTGTAGAGCAGACATGTTTGCAGGGAGAAAACAAATGAAATCAATTGCAATGAGAGTTCCAGGTGAAATCTGAAGCAGGGTTTTTTCACAGGACTCCAAGGCTTTCTTTTTGGCTGGTCATTCTGTTAGGGTTCTGTTCACAACCACTTCCTTAATTACAGCCATGGAGCCAGACACGTGATATAAACATTTAAACTGTTTATTGCAGTAAAGTCCAGGTAAGGCAAAAATAAACAGTAACAGTTCAGGCTGAATGGAACAATGGATTTCCAGATCTTGGCAAACAAGCAGTAAATAATAAAGAAATGCAGCAGATGACTTAACTGAAACCAGTTTGTAGTAGCAGCCAGAAACATGCAGGTAATCTAGGAACAGAGAGACACATGAGCAGGCTAGGAACATCACATGAACAGGCAAGAAAACTTCAATGACCAGCAAAGGATACAGGAATCAGCAGGCACATATAGGCCACAGACAGGTGTGAAGTGATTAACTAGCAGTGCAAGTTAACCCCTGACCGGAAAGGCTGAACAGCAGTACCCCAGGAGAATCACAGGCACTGCAGGGTAATATGCACACAGGGAAACTAGGCAAATAATAACACAGGGCAAAATGCACACAACGATACAAGGCAGATCATAACAAAAAGAAGAGAAGAGGACAGGAGAACAAGCTGATTAAAAGGTAAGTTAAGGGGGATTTTTTTTATTATTTCAAGGGATGCTGACCAGTGAATAAAAGTCACCTGGTCCTGGAGCATCATGGACCTTATCTCCCTGCTACATACTTCTACTTGTAATACTAATGGGGCATTATATATTGTTCTTTTTGGCCCATTATAAGTTGTTATCCCTTAACTAACATAGTGGTGTAATTAGCAAAACAGGTCACAATTTGGGGTCACAGTGGTGTATATGTCAGGTACCGCAGGCCTGGTCAGGGCACCCTGATATACAATGCCTGGCTTAAATGCACTTTATTGATATTGCATCGAAACAATACAAAAAGTGATTATAGTATAATAACTAGAGAGGATTTTTTGAACAGGGCGATTGAAAGATAAGTATAGGGGGATTTGAAAAAAAAGTGATTTTATATATATATTTATATATATATATATATATATATATATATATATATATATATATATATATATCACTTTTTTTCTCATATATATATATGTTAACTATGTTTTCTATGTTTTTTTGGATGATCAGCTATCGTTATTGTATCTTATGTGCGGCCCAAACCAACTCGTCGTCTTCCAATGTGGCCCAGGGAAGCTAAAAGGTTGGACACCCCTGCTTTAGATACTTGGTTTAAAGGGACAGTTATGAAGAAAAAAGCAAAATGTTTTATATTTTGAAATATAAATATAAAGTGAATGCTATTGTCTTATTGTTTTATTATTACTTTTGCACCAGCTGCTGTTATGTGTATCACTGAATATAGTCCATCCTTTTATCTCTTCTGCTCTTCTTTTTGCTTTATCTTCTGTGTATTGCCATTGCCAACAAGACAGATAGGCTTCTTTCAGATAAATAGAGTTTACAAATTACTACCATTGGGGCTGATTTGGAGATAGTCCCAAATGCATTTGTGCATCTAAGTTATGTGTCTCATAATAAATCTGTGCATGCAAACAACTTGCAGCAGCTTACACTTGGAAGGCGGATCAGGGACATTCACATGCAAGTGGAGTACTGTATGGGCACTATGAAGCACTATGACGCACTTCATCTAAGTTGTTTAATCAAATGTTACTTAGGAAGTGTACATTATGTGCCTATACAAGATGGGTACTTACTTGCTTTGGAATTTTGTTGGGTACATGCATTGTATCATAAGATGCATCATACTCAAAATACAGATGTGCAGACACATGTGCAGACATTTAAGTATATGAAAAAGGTTGTAAGCTTGCGAGCAGGTTTTTTTTACCTCTCTGTCTGTATGTATTACCCAGTATTGTTTATTATTGTTTGTTTCCAATAGTAAAGCGCTACGGAATTTGCTGGCGCTATATAAATAAATGATGATGATGATGATGAAGGTTATCTTTCCATCCAACTCAAAATCAGCCCTTATGTATTTATTTTGTTATTATAGTGCTACAACATATCTGTTGCCTGAAGTGTTACAGGGTTATTCTGTTTATTTTTGTCGAAAATTACTCTTTGGACCTTAAACTTTCTACTACTATTATAACTTTGAAACATATACAGTTGTTTAAAAAAAAATCAGGTTTTTGCCAGTTTTATGGCTAATAGCCCTTTGATAAATAGACCCCATATCCTTTTTGCAGCTTTCATATTTTATTATAACATTCTTCAATGAAAGTGACTGCAATAAAGAAATCCTTACTTTGAAAAAAAATATGTGTATTGTGCAGTAGACATATAGCCCTCTGTCCATCAGTGGGGTGGTATAGGTGCATACCTTCAAGTACCTGACTCTAGAGATCTTCATACTAGGCTGTCGACACCCAGGTCTTGCTCATTCCCAAAATCGTAACTATAGCCATAGAGGTCCATGCCCAGCAACGCAGTGACCACTGTCCCAGAGGAAAAGATGTGTCTTAAATTACAAACGTAATGTGGCTTCAGAACAAATTTACCCAGACAGTTATGATTTGAAAAATAATGAGGAAAAACTGACTATATGTCATTCAGACTAATGTGCCAGAATGCTACTAATGCAATTAGTATACTGCCATATTAGAGACTTTCTAAGGATGGAGCAGACATTCTAAAAAAAAATCAAATAACTGAAGTGTTTATTAACTAAATTCGTAATTCATAAGTAAACATGTCCATCATGTTCTCTTCACCCCTTTATAGCAGGTTGCCAAGTTAGAAGGTTCTTCTCTATCTGAGTCAACAGAGTGACTGGCTCTCTGATTAGCTCTGCAGAAATGCAATACATGGTTTGATGGATTCATACCCAGGGACAGGCAACAGCAGCCTAACTGACTGAAATCACAAAGTTTTGCCCTTTATCAGATCCCAATTAGGGCAATGTCCTAAAGATGTGGGTATGGATTCAGCTGTATATAATGGAACAGGAAAGTAACCTTAACATTTTAACAGAACTGCAGTGGAATGCCATTGTAACGCTGTACAATGTATTTTATCTTCATGCTTCATAAATAAATAAAAAAAAACACTTAACTGTACTTTGGTCCTTTAGTAAGAAAAAATAAAGCTTCCATCTCTAACAGAGTTGTTCTTCAGGTGAGTACAGGAAAGGGTCCAGGTCATAAGTTCTCAAATGGGAAGACATGGCCCACAGGTGAGCAACAGGCTTAACCAAGGGGTGCAGCGAGGTGTGCTACCCACCTGTAGGTGATCATTCTTCTATGACCATGGGGGCATTCTGGAGTGTGCTCCGTCGCTAATTAGTCATGTGTTTGTCAATCAGTGTCAGAGCTTCACTGCATCATAAGCAGTATAGGCATGGGAAAGCATGGGAGAAGAAATGGGTCTGGGATGTGGATAAGGGTAGAGCATGGGGCAGAAGGGTGCATTGCGGAAGAGAGGGATATGATTAGTGCATGGGAAAATAAGGGGACTATGTTTTGTGGTTAAATGTATGTGTTTAAGTACAAAACTAGCAACTTTTTGTACTATAAATGTAGGAAAAGGGTTTTGTGAAATGGGTGGTGCATACATTTGTTTGAGGGGCCCTCACAATAGAAATAATTGTTGAGAATCCCTACTATATGTACACATGCATTACAGATAAAGAAAGAATTAAACAAGATGAAAAACAACTTAATTTCCAGTACTGCTTGATAACCAAAATTTGCAAACATGTGTTTTCTAAGAACGGTATGTAGAACTGCCCTAACGTTTAAATTCTCCTTTTTTATCGACTTTATATTAGGTGCTCTCCTGTGTGCTTTGCTAAAGATAACAGTAGTTACAATTCCATTAATCAACTTATCATCTAAAACAAAATATCTTGAAAACAGGCAAATAAGTAAATTGCCTGTAAAATACAGAAATCTGGGAGATGAAACAGCTCAGGAATGTGCCCTTAGGGCAAACTTTTCAGCTATCATGTTGTAGTCTGCCATTTCTACCAAGGCAAAGCATCATTAAAAGATCCTACCATGCTATGTTTCACTTGGTGTAGTGCTGAATGAACGATAACTAAAGCAATATGTGAGGAGTGGTGCAGAGATATATGTACTTGCAGAGTAAGGCAGAGTTATATGCTGTCCTTGAATACACCGAAAGAAATCAGCTGGAACATGATGTTCCAACCCGTTGAAGTAGTTTATATTTTAAAAGTAGAAATATTCTCAAACATGTAAAACAAAAAATACAAAAAAACCTTGGAAACTAATCTTAGTCAACTGGCAGTATCAGCTAGGAGAAAATAAAACAAAGCACACATATTAAAGTATACCTTACATGCTGCCTTCTGGCCTAAATATAATATATAAAGTTGCATTCTCAAATATATATGTAAAAGTTCTCATGACAGACCCTGAGATATTTGGCATTTACATTTGTGGTGCAGTGATTGTCCTCTTATTAAAATCAAAGTCTTTCTGCCTGTTTCGTTTAATAGACTTAAAGACGATCTCATATAAAGTTGAATATAAGTAGATTTGTAGGGTGTAAAAATACATATTTCCGTACTGCACATATGTACCAAAATGTGTTTGTTTGTACATTTGAGCGTATCTTACACTTCAGCCCCCTAGTGATGTGACGTAAGGATACTTGGACATATCTCCATGAATGCTTCTTAGAATGTGAATCTTTTGCAATTACTGGAGGCCCGGTATAAAGTTATCATTTCAGCCCTGGGACCCTCTTCTGTCTTATTCTGCATCTGCACATGATTAATGTAAAAGTTTCCTTTCCACCAAGGACATGATATAAAAAATGGAGAGTGATGAGAATGTTTTAAACAAGGAGCCCAAACAAGGTATATAAAATTACATAGATCAAAAAAGGCATCCGGTTAACCCCTTCATAACTTAATGACCAGACACAGTTTCACATTTAGAAGGTGTGCCCGTGTCTCCAGAAATAGCTTTTACATTTCTTGTTCTATCCTGGTAAATTTTATATAGCGATTTGGGAACTGACATGACTTTCTTTTCATGAATAGTCATATAAATATAATATTTTATTTTGTGCTGGGAAAGGCAAAATGGGGAAAAACACTTCCTCTCATAGTTACTATCATAGAATTACCACATAAATGTAACCTTAAGTTTAATCAGAAATGTGCAAATGACTTCTTAGTGGGAGTAAAGAAAGACAGGGCAATAGGTGGGCCCTTGGGGGTTTGTCTTTTTTATGGCTCTGACCAACATTGATTCTTTATGACGCTCACACATTTTTACATGAGTCCATGACATCCGAGTGGGTCACATGGTCTTATGGTGCAGGAGATTAATTAGATTTCTTTAGATCTTTATATAATATATTTTTATTTATTTGTTTTACTTTTTTTTTAACTTTTTTAACTAGTAGTACAATGGGACCTGATCCAGGTCTCAACTGCACTTCATCATTGTAAGCTCACTTGTACTAGTGATCTAATGCTAGCTTTCATGTAAGTTATACTTGTGCATTGGGGACACACATGGTCACATTGAGCTCTGTGCTGTACTTATTTGTAACTGGGAGATGAAGGAAATGACTCCTGGGCACACAAATGGAAATGGAGGTGGTCAGTGACAGCTTTGGTTCCTGTCTGATATGTAGGGGCCCAACCTTTAAGTGTGCCGAGTATAGCTTTAAACATTGTTGCACTAAAGACCAGCTCAACATGACATATATCCACTATGAGGAGATCGAGATTGATCAAACATTGTACTTACATTGTGATTATGAGAGACAACTATGATAAGACTCAATGACCAGGTAAAGATGGTTTAGCACATTTATAAAAATGTCACCAGTGGGGAAAATATTTAATATCCAATGAAAATAGCGGATATTGCAACTGACTTACAGAACGCTAAAATGGTAAAAGACAAATCGTAAATGAGTGCCAGATGGGAAATATGTTTCAAATCCAT
Source organism: Mixophyes fleayi (assembly GCF_038048845.1). NCBI lineage: Eukaryota > Metazoa > Chordata > Amphibia > Anura > Limnodynastidae > Mixophyes > Mixophyes fleayi. The sequence continues at coordinate 195,025,803 of NC_134405.1, forward strand.
GTTTTTGGCTGACACTTGACATCAAGACATGAAGTTCCCTTTTTACGTCAGGCTTCTAGAGTCATAGGCAAATTACCTTTTGTTGCTCTAAATGTGGGACCTTTCTGTTTATGTGGTATAAATATAAAATATAAATTACGCAGGTATGGCTTTTAAAACCTGTGATGTCAGAATTTGTACCCTTGTTTCAGGAAGTGAAACAGCGGAAAAAAAGTGTTGGTAAAAGACCACTCTTATGCCCAGGATACTTTTATGAAAGTACCAAAGTATATATTTTATGCTTACTTGTGAACTAGTTTCTGGGGATGTGTGGGCAGGCTTTGATGAAGGGGATAACTGTATCGGTGGCACTTAGAATGGTGTTGTACTGGCACAGAAGTGCAAACAAATGTATTGCAATGCTACAATTCTTTGAGCATAAAAAAAAGATTATAATAAAACTCTTTGCAATATATTTAAAAATCCAATCGCTTAAAATATCATGCACTATAGTAGAACTCTGAATAAAGCAATGGCACTTCTATATGTAACACATATTTTGTTCAAAAGATGATTGAGTGGGAAATCCAAAGTAGTAGCACAAATGTGTCCACACACGTGTGTGAGCGCATTGGACAAGAGGGCCTGTTATTGTGAGCAGAAGATGACTGCCTACCAGCAGGGCCAGATTAAGACACTGTAGGCCCCTGGGCTAGGGGTACTGTAAGGCCCCCATTTGTCAAGCGACTTTTGCCTAATCCGATATTATTGGGGTCTCCCCAGTAATATCAGATTGGGCATAAGTAGTTTGAGCTGTGTTTCTTTTAATATACCAAATCAGTATTTTCAAAATGCCAAAAAGAAGTTAAATACAAAATTTTATTATTTTGAGACTATTGCGTGTGAATGCAAGGGAATCACTATATACATGGTGATTTCATAATCCATTTACACATATTAAACTATATATTTTTTCCTCTTATCTTTTAGCCTTTTTGTTATTCATGATCTACCCCACCCCAGTCATGATAAGCTCCCAACAGTGCCAGCCATCCTGCTACAATGCTCTCCCACCCCTCCCCCCAGTCATGATAAGCTCCCAACAGTGCCAGCCATCCTGCTACAATGCTCTCCCACCCCTCCCCCCAGTCATGATAAGCTCCCAACAGTTCCAGCCACGCCTACAATGATCTCCCCAACAGTGCGTACTGTGCCAGCCAGCCAGCCCCCAACCCCCCCCTGCAAATATCTCCCCCAAAAGTGCACATTGTGCCAACCAAACCCCAAACCCCCTGCAAATATCTCCCCCAAAAGTGCACACTGTGCCAACCAAACCCCAAACCCCCTGCAAATATCTCCCCCAAAAGTGCACACTGTGCCAGCCAGCCCCCAACCCCCCCTGCAATTATCTCCCACAACAAGGCACACTCTGCCAGCCAGCCCCCAAACAGCCCCCCCTGCAATTATGTCCCCCAAAAGAGCACACTGTGCCAGCCAGCCACCAACCCCCCCCTGTAATTATCTCCCCCACAATGCACACTATGCGTGCCAGCCAGCCCCCAACCCCCCCTGTAATTATCTCCCCCCACAATGCACACTATGCATGCCAGCCAGCCCCCAACCACCCCCCCTGTAATTATCTCCCCCACAATGCGTGCCAGCCAGCCCCCAACCCCCCCTGTAATTATCTCCACCACAATGCGTACCAGCCCCCAACCCCCCCTGTAATTATCTCCCCCACAATGCGTGCCAGCCAGCCCCCAACCCCCCCTCCCTGTAATTATCTCCCCCACAATGCGTGCCAGCCAGCCCCCAACCCCCCCCTGTAATTATCTCCCCTACAATGCGTGCCAGCCAGCCCCCAACCCCCCCCTGTAATTATCTCCCCTACAATGCGTGCCAGCCAGCCCCCAACCCCCCCCTGTAATTATCTCCCCTACAATGCGTGCCAGCCAGCCCCCAACCCCCCCTGTAATTATCTCCCCCACAATGCGTGCCAGCCAGCCCCCAACCCCCCCCCCCCTGTAATTATCTCCCCTACAATGTGTGCCAGCCAGCCCCCAACCCCCCCTGTAATTATCTCCCCTACAATGCGTGCCAGCCAGCCCCCAACCCCCCCCCCCCCCGTAATTATCTCCCCTACAATGCGTGCCAGCCAGCCCCCAACCCCCCCTGTAATTATCTCCCCTACAATGCGTGCCAGCCAGCCTCCAACCCCCCCCCTGTAATTATCTCCCCTACAATGCTTGCGTGCGTGCGTGCCAGCCCCCCCCTCCCTCCCCTCTTGTAATTCTCTCCCCTCTTGTAATTCTCTCCCCCCTTGTAATTCTCTCCCCCCAAAATAGAATGTACAGACAGCCAGCCCCCAGGACCGAGCTCTTACCTCGGTCTTCAACGCTGTTCTCCCCAGCTCACTCCCTGCTGCCTGCCTGTAGTGTCTATTCCGCAGTGCTCATTAATCTTCTTAGTAAGGAGATCTCGTGAGAGTGAGACTGTCTCACTCTCACGAGATCTCCTTACTAAGGAGATTAATGAGCACCGCGGACGGACCATTGCCTGGCTGCAGCCTGCTGTAATTTCAGGTGAGTGACGTCACCTGCTTCATTCAGTAGGAGTCGCCGACCGCGGTACAGGCTGTAGCGCGGCCGGCGGCTCGCTACAGCTGTCCATTTAAAAAAAATAATAATTACTTTCAAGAAAGGGCCCCACGGATGCCCGAGGCCCCTGGGCTGTAGCCCAGTTAGACCTCGGGTTAATCCGGCCCTGCCTACCAGGGGCAGACTGGGCAGCAAGGGGGCATCTGTCCCCTGGTTCGGTCCCATAGTGGACTACCTTGTGCTGGGTCACTGGGCCACCTGCATTTATTTCCCTTTAAAATGTTTCTAATAGGCTGCTGAGTGAAGTCTTGTTCCCCAGGATAAAATTTGCCGGCCCTCCCCTGGTGCCCACACAGGTTAATAAAAGTAATCTTCTGACAGCATTTCTAAATATGGCTAATATAGATCCAATGATCCAATTAATTGTTTTCCGGGTAACACATGTTGCTATATCAGGCCAACTGCATGCAATATTGCAGCATGTGGTATCTTTTTAACATTTTAATATCAATTTGGCTACTAGTAGCATTATTCCATTGACGTCTATGGATAATATTTAATTTTATCGATAACAAGCACTCTAAAAGTCTCCATTCATTTTAAATGATGCAAGTGTGTAGTGAAATTTTGCTCTTTTCTTTGTACAGAATAACTTTAACCCATATGTATGTTAACTATTTTAAAAAGTGGGGCATCATACCAGCATGTTATTGCTCAAGCGAGTTTGTAAACATGAGGAAGCTTTAACAGAAACATTATTGTCTAAAGTTACAATTTGTTGCACAATTGTGTGGTATACCTCCTGTAGACTGGGTAACAAAACCCTTTCTTTCTATGAAAGCTGAAAAATGTGACTGGTCTGTGACTTGTGGGCACTCATTGTTCTATACTACAACCATATGTTTCCTTGAGGCTTCAGTGTCAGGTTTGACCCATGGCTGCAGGTCAGAAAGTCATTTTTCCATGTAAACAAATAAGACTATTTGGCCTTAAACGAAAAAAAACTGCTAAATCTTGCTTTAGTTAAATATGTTTATGTTGTTCTTAGGTTAATTTGTATTGTTAATAACCCAAGAGTATATTACCACAACTGTGTTGACATATCAGTCTCTAAATCAGCAAGAAATCTCTCGCCAATTTGTCCCCTTTGCTTGGTCCATTTGTTTTTTTTCCCCACTGGACCAACAAACTGAATAATGTTACATATTTTTGAGTTACATAAAGTACATATTTTTGGTTAGTCACAATTTACTTGCTATGTAGCTCAACTTGAACAAGTATTTTGTTAACACTTAATATATTTGACTGAGAAATAAAGAAAGCCAGGTAGAAAGTACAATGTGTTATAGCATAACCCTGATCAAATTTGAAACAAATTTAATTTTGCAAAGTGTTCCAGTGATCTTGCTTAATTACACCAGAAAGTGTAGTACACACATATGGTAATTTAGAAAGGGCAAGAGGACACGTTTTCATGCATAACTGCGGAGGATAATTGTGTCTGACATCACTGCACTTAGCTTATGACTAGGTTGACATCTTTTATGAGCAGAATAGCTGTAGTTGCAAAAATGAATATATATAAATGTATAATAGGTACTTCAGGAATTCATTAAGCTGGATGACCTTTGCTCTGCGCAAACTCCTAAACTTGAAATTGTTTTGTATAAGTACCATATGTAAATTAAATAATATGGGAGGCATTATTTTATTGTGTGCACAGTTGCAGGACATATAGTTAGTGTCTACAGGGTATCTTTTTCTGACAGCTCAGAAGGTAGCAGAATGCTTATTTTGGGTATGGGACAGCTGGTGAAACTCCATGTGGTCAAATAAGCAAAACATACCTCTTTAGTAACCCTATTCAAACTATATGTGATTTTGAATTTTCCAGCAAAATGGAAGTGATCTAGTGGTGCCTAGAACTTGATAATCCCTCTGTTCCAATGCTGCATTGTAATGGATTGAATGGATCTGTGGACCTACACTACCATGTAACTGCAGCTGTGGCAACTTAATGCTGTAATGTACTAAATCATAATACCAGACTCCCGGACGAGTAGGCAAAGCTCCCACATTTGCCAAAATTCACGGCAGTGAATGGAGGAGGTTGGGCTTAATCGTGCCATTAAGCCCCGCCCCTCCATTCAATGCCGTGATTTTTGGCTTTTTGTAGTGGGGGCGGGGCTATGGTGAAGCGATAATGTCACCACGCCCTCCTCCTACCCCTTGTCACATGTTCTCCTGTTCTCCCCCGGAGTTGGCATGTGTGCAGAATACATTGTCATAGGCAGGCAACACTGGTCTACAGACCCTTAATATACATTACCACATTTACCACATATCCTGCACAGGAAGATTAGTAGTGTGCAGTATGTGTATACTGATCCATAGTCGCTGGATAGGTAAAAGTAAATAACAAATTAAATGCAGTTGAGGATCAAGTGGGTGCTTACTCAAGCATACACATTAATTTACATTTGTGTCTTACAATGGCTTACATAAATGTCTGGTATGCTTTAATTGCACATTTCTGATTATCATTACTTTGGTTTTGAAACCAGTTCTGCAGTAACCTGAGAGGGTTCATTTAGTGGGTGCAGTAGCGGCCACATTTAGGGTTCATAAACATACGGTAACTTGCTATGCAACCAAATAAAAGTGTTTACTGTTACCGTATAATATTTACCATTAATTACAATTCATCAATAAGAGATCTCCAACAAACAGCATGTCGCCAGCACTTTGTACAGCAAATTGGACAAAATGTTAAATTCAGTAGTAAATGCATCAAATTAGAAACAAGGGAAATATCAGAATAATTTTGCACAAATCAAGTTTTGCTACAGAACAGGTCGTAATTGAAAGGTGAAAATTTCTAGCGATGCAATCTTTGAATTCCACCATTTTGCAGATTGCAAACTACATTTCTTGGAATCTATAGTGTTTGAATATGGCTGGCAGGGGCGCATGGAGGATTGTCAGGGGGGGGTTTCTCCCCGCCGACCCCAAAAAAAAAACCAAAAAAAAAACCGGCAGCTCTGTTTCGCCAGCGCTGTCCTTTACAGCAGCCGCGGCGCTGTCTAAGAAGCATCTGCGGCGGTGCTGTATACAATACAGCACCGCCGCGGACGCTTCTTTGACAGTGGCCACTTAGTTAGCGCAGGGGAGGGGGGTTTCTAGAGACTCAGAAACCCCCCCTGTGTGCGCCACTGGCTGGGATGACAGAGAATTTACTCTGCTGTGCAGTGTGTTTGGGGTAGATTTGGAAACTTACAGCTGAATGTGGAGCAAGGCGGATATTTACAGGACAGTTTTGGAAATTTCACTCATTACTACATCAAATGTAAATGTGAACAACTTGTCAAAGGGAGTGAGAGGATAATTAATTGCAAAAGTAGAATTATAATAAACCAAAACTGCGAGCAGGATGGAAAGAGAGCACATTTTCAGTGTCAGTATTAGAATTTCTAAAGAACATCCAGTGTGACTAAATTTTGAGTTACATTGTAAAAAATGACATGAAAAATCAAAATGTATGGCATAACATCTGAAATAAAGTATGAAATAAAGTAATGTAGTCATATTATGTTAGTCCTGCACACTAGCATTAGCCATTATTGTAAGACAGAGTACATTTTAAAGTTGCCATAAAGCATCAAATATGTATTTTAAAATATATTGCTAAAGATGAGTTCAGATAAATACCTTTATGTAGACACCTATTTATGTTTTAAATTAACTTATCTATGTGGTTGATTATTTGGTGCACCATTCTTGGGCAACTAGCACTCTTGTGGCCCCTAGTACATGTCCCAAAAGGTATTTATTATTCATGAAAAATCATGGGGGCATGTATTATGTAAAACCATTATTGGAATAAAAAGTTCTTTAGTCTTAAACATAGTTTGTCCAAAGAGTATGTTTTTTGGGCCAAGACCAGTGCTCGAAGTGCTGGTATGACATATTGGCACTTCTTCTCCCCACTCCAAAGCTGGTTTCATGCCTATTTTAAAAATATAAATTGATATATTTTCCAGCCGATCAGACGAGCTCAGACTCCTGTCTAAGAGCTTGGCTGCACTTTGATCTACTTCCTGGTGCTGGCCCCTCCCTAGGGATCAGCCACATTAACACATGTCCCACGCAGACCCCAGGCACACTGCAGATGGGACGCGCTATCCCTCTCCCTACCTCTTCCTTCTCCACACTGACCTGATGCTGTCAGGAGCCACGCAGAGAGGAGGTGATGAAAAAAAGCTAAATAAAGGATGGTGTGCTGCAGGAGGGGACAGTGTGATGCAGGGGGAGGGGCATTGTGATGCAGGGGGAGGGGCTTTGTGATGCAGGTGAGGACAGTGTGATGCAGGGTGGGGCATTGTGATGCAGGGGGAGGGGCATTGTGATGCAGGGGAGGACAGTGTGATGCAGGTGAGGACAGTGTGATGCAGGGTGGGGCATTGTGATGCAGGGGGAGGGGCATTGTGATGCAGGTGAGGACAGTGTGATGCAGGGTGGGGCATTGTGATGCAGGGGGAGGGGCATTGTGATGCAGGGGAGGACAGTGTGATGCAGGGTGGGGCATTGTGATGCAGGGGGAGGGGCATTGTGATGCAGGGGAGGACAGTGTGATGCAGATGAGAACAGTGTGATGCAGGTGAGGACAGTGTGATGCAGGGTGGGGCATTGTGATGCAGGGGGAGGGGCATTGTGATGCAGATGAGGACAGTGTGATGCAGGTGAGGACAGTGTGATGCAGGGAGGACAGTGTGATGCAGGTGAGGACAGTGTGATGCAGGGGAGGACAGTGTGATGCAGGGGAGGACAGTGTGATGCAGGGGAGGACAGTGTGATGCAGGTGAGGACAGTGTGATGCAGGGGAGGACAGTGTGATGCAGGTGAGGACAGTGTGATGCAGGGGAGGACAGTTTGATGCAGGGGAGGACAGTGTGATGCAGGGGAGGACAGTGTGATGCAGGGGAGGACAGTGTGATGCAGGTGAGGACAGTGTGATGCAGGTGAGGACAGTGTGATGCAGGGGAGGACAGTGTGATGCAGGTGAGGACAGTGTGATGCAGGGGAGGACAGTGTGATGCAGGGGAGGACAGTGTGATGCAGGGGAGGACAGTGTGATGCAGGTGAGGACAGTGTGATGCAGGTGAGGACAGTGTGATGCAGGGGAGGACAGTGTGATGCAGGTGAGGACAGTGTGATGCAGGGGAGGACAGTGTGATGCAGGTGAGGACAGTGTGATGCAGGTGAGGACAGTGTGATGCAGGGTGGGGCATTGTGATGCAGGGGGAGGGGCATTGTGATGCAGGTGAGGACAGTGTGATGCAGGGTGGGGCATTGTGATGCAGGGGGAGGGGCATTGTGATGCAGGGGAGGACAGTGTGATGCAGGGTGGGGCATTGTGATGCAGGGGGAGGGGCATTGTGATGCAGGGGAGGACAGTGTGATGCAGATGAGAACAGTGTGATGCAGGTGAGGACAGTGTGATGCAGATGAGAACAGTGTGATGCAGGTGAGGACAGTGTGATGCAGGTGAGGACAGTGTGATGCAGGGGAGGACAGTGTGATGCAGGTGAGGACAGTGTGATGCAGGGGAGGACAGTGTGATGCAGGTGAGGACAGTGTGATGCAGGTGAGGACAGTGTGATGCAGGGGAGGACAGTGTGATGCAGGTGAGGACAGTGTGATGCAGGGGAGGACAGTGTGATGCAGGGGAGGACAGTGTGATGCAGGGGAGGACAGTGTGATGCAGGGGAGGACAGTGTGATGCAGGGGAGGACAGTGTGATGCAGGTGAGGACAGTGTGATGCAGGGGAGGACAGTGTGATGCAGGGGAGGACAGTGTGATGCAGGGGAGGACAGTGTGATGCAGGGGAGGACAGTGTGATGCAGGGGAGGACAGTGTGATGCAGGGGAGGACAGTGTGATGCAGGGGAGGACAGTGTGATGCAGGTGAGGACAGTGTGATGCAGGGGAGGACAGTGTGATGCAGGTGAGGACAGTGTGATGCAGGGGAGGACAGTGTGATGCAGGGGAGGACAGTGTGATGCAGGGGAGGACAGTGTGATGCAGGGGAGGACAGTGTGATGCAGGTGAGGACAGTGTGATGCAGGGGAGGACAGTGTGATGCAGGTGAGAACAGTGTGATGCAGGGGAGGACAGTGTGATGCAGGGGAGGACAGTGTGATGCAGGTGAGGACAGTGTGATGCAGGTGAGGACAGTGTGATGCAGGGTGGGGCATTGTGATGCAGGGGGAGGGGCATTGTGATGCAGGGGAGGACAGTGTGATGCAGGTGAGGACAGTGTGATGCAGGTGAGGACAGTGTGATGCAGGGGAGGACAGTGTGATGCAGGTGAGGACAGTGTGATGCAGGGGAGGACAGTGTGATGCAGGTGAGGACAGTGTGATGCAGGGGAGGACAGTGTGATGCAGGTGAGGACAGTGTGATGCAGGGGAGGACAGTGTGATGCAGGTGAGGACAGTGTGATGCAGGTGAGGACAGTGTGATGCAGGGGGAGGGGCATTGTGATGCAGGGGAGGACAGTGTGATGCAGGGGAGGACAGTGTGATGCAGGGGAGGACAGTGTGATGCAGGGGAGGACAGTGTGATGCAGGGGAGGACAGTGTGATGCAGGGGAGGACAGTGTGATGCAGATGAGAACAGTGTGATGCAGGTGAGGACAGTGTGATGCAGGTGAGGACAGTGTGATGCAGGGTGGGGCATTGTGATGCAGGGGGAGGGGCATTGTGATGCAGATGAGGACAGTGTGATGCAGGTGAGGACAGTGTGATGCAGGGGAGGACAGTGTGATGCAGGTGAGGACAGTGTGATGCAGGGGAGGACAGTGTGATGCAGGGGAGGACAGTGTGATGCAGGGGAGGACAGTGTGATGCAGGTGAGGACAGTGTGATGCAGGGGAGGACAGTGTGATGCAGGTGAGGACAGTGTGATGCAGGGGAGGACAGTTTGATGCAGGGGAGGACAGTGTGATGCAGGGGAGGACAGTGTGATGCAGGGGAGGACAGTGTGATGCAGGTGAGGACAGTGTGATGCAGGTGAGGACAGTGTGATGCAGGGGAGGACAGTGTGATGCAGGTGAGGACAGTGTGATGCAGGGGAGGACAGTGTGATGCAGGGGAGGACAGTGTGATGCAGGGGAGGACAGTGTGATGCAGGTGAGGACAGTGTGATGCAGGTGAGGACAGTGTGATGCAGGGGAGGACAGTGTGATGCAGGTGAGGACAGTGTGATGCAGGGGAGGACAGTGTGATGCAGGTGAGGACAGTGTGATGCAGGTGAGGACAGTGTGATGCAGGGTGGGGCATTGTGATGCAGGGGGAGGGGCATTGTGATGCAGGTGAGGACAGTGTGATGCAGGGTGGGGCATTGTGATGCAGGGGGAGGGGCATTGTGATGCAGGGGAGGACAGTGTGATGCAGGGTGGGGCATTGTGATGCAGGGGGAGGGGCATTGTGATGCAGGGGAGGACAGTGTGATGCAGATGAGAACAGTGTGATGCAGGTGAGGACAGTGTGATGCAGATGAGAACAGTGTGATGCAGGTGAGGACAGTGTGATGCAGGTGAGGACAGTGTGATGCAGGGGAGGACAGTGTGATGCAGGTGAGGACAGTGTGATGCAGGGGAGGACAGTGTGATGCAGGTGAGGACAGTGTGATGCAGGGGAGGACAGTGTGATGCAGGGGAGGACAGTGTGATGCAGGGGAGGACAGTGTGATGCAGGTGAGGACAGTGTGATGCAGGGGAGGACAGTGTGATGCAGGGGAGGACAGTGTGATGCAGGGGAGGACAGTGTGATGCAGGGGAGGACAGTGTGATGCAGGGGAGGACAGTGTGATGCAGGGGAGGACAGTGTGATGCAGGGGAGGACAGTGTGATGCAGGTGAGGACAGTGTGATGCAGGGGAGGACAGTGTGATGCAGGTGAGGACAGTGTGATGCAGGGGAGGACAGTGTGATGCAGGGGAGGACAGTGTGATGCAGGGGAGGACAGTGTGATGCAGGGGAGGACAGTGTGATGCAGGTGAGGACAGTGTGATGCAGGGGAGGACAGTGTGATGCAGGTGAGGACAGTGTGATGCAGGGGAGGACAGTGTGATGCAGGGGAGGACAGTGTGATGCAGGTGAGGACAGTGTGATGCAGGTGAGGACAGTGTGATGCAGGGTGGGGCATTGTGATGCAGGGGGAGGGGCATTGTGATGCAGGGGAGGACAGTGTGATGCAGGTGAGGACAGTGTGATGCAGGTGAGGACAGTGTGATGCAGGGGAGGACAGTGTGATGCAGGTGAGGACAGTGTGATGCAGGGGAGGACAGTTTGATGCAGGGGAGGACAGTGTGATGCAGGGGAGGACAGTGTGATGCAGGGGAGGACAGTGTGATGCAGGGGAGGACAGTGTGATGCAGGGGAGGACAGTGTGATGCAGGGGAGGACAGTGTGATGCAGGTGAGGACAGTGTGATGCAGGGGAGGACAGTGTGATGCAGGGGAGGACAGTGTGATGCAGGTGAGGACAGTGTGATGCAGGTGAGGACAGTGTGATGCAGGGGAGGACAGTGTGATGCAGGTGAGGACAGTGTGATGCAGGGGAGGACAGTGTGATGCAGGTGAGGACAGTGTGATGCAGGTGAGGACAGTGTGATGCAGGGTGGGGCATTGTGATGCAGGGGGAGGGGCATTGTGATGCAGGTGAGGACAGTGTGATGCAGGGTGGGGCATTGTGATGCAGGGGGAGGGGCATTGTGATGCAGGGGAGGACAGTGTGATGCAGGGTGGGGCATTGTGATGCAGGGGGAGGGGCATTGTGATGCAGGGGAGGACAGTGTGATGCAGATGAGAACAGTGTGATGCAGGTGAGGACAGTGTGATGCAGGTGAGGACAGTGTGATGCAGGGTGGGGCATTGTGATGCAGGGGGAGGGGCATTGTGATGCAGGTGAGGACAGTGTGATGCAGGGGGAGGGGCATTGTGATGCAGGTGAGGACAGTGTGATGCAGGGTGGGGCATTGTGATGCAGGGGGAGGGGCATTGTGATGCAGGTGAGGACAGTGTGATGCAGGGTGGGGCATTGTGATGCAGGGGGAGGGGCATTGTGATGCAGGGGAGGACAGTGTGATGCAGGGGGAGGGGCATTGTGATGCAGGGGGAGGGGCATTGTGATGCAGGTGAGGACAGTGTGATGCAGGGTGGGGCATTGTGATGCAGGGGGAGGGGCATTGTGATGCAGGGGAGGACAGTGTGATGCAGGGGGAGGGGCATTGTGATGCAGGGGGAGGGGCATTGTGATGCAGATGAGGACAGTGTGATGCAGGGGAGGACAGTGTGATGCAGGTGAGGACAGTGTGATGCAGGGGAGGACAGTGTGATGCAGGTGAGGACAGTGTGATGCAGGGGAGGACAGTGTGATGCAGGGGAGGACAGTGTGATGCAGGTGAGGACAGTGTGATGCAGGGGAGGACAGTTTGATGCAGGGGAGGACAGTGTGATGCAGGTGAGGACAGTGTGATGCAGGTGAGGACAGTGTGATGCAGGGGAGGACAGTTTGATGCAGGGGAGGACAGTGTGATGCAGGTGAGGACAGTGTGATGCAGGGGAGGACAGTGTGATGCAGGTGAGGACAGTGTGATGCAGGGGAGGACAGTTTGATGCAGGGGAGGACAGTGTGATGCAGGGGAGGACAGTGTGATGCAGGGGAGGACAGTGTGATGCAGGGGAGGACAGTGTGATGCAGGTGAGGACAGTGTGATGCAGGGGAGGACAGTTTGATGCAGGGGAGGACAGTGTGATGCAGGGGAGGACAGTGTGATGCAGGGGAGGACAGTGTGATGCAGGGGAGGACAGTGTGATGCAGGGGAGGACAGTGTGATGCAGGTGAGGACAGTGTGATGCAGGGGAGGACAGTGTGATGCAGGGGAGGACAGTGTGATGCAGGTGAGGACAGTGTGATGCAGGTGAGGACAGTGTGATGCAGGGGAGGACAGTGTGATGCAGGTGAGGACAGTGTGATGCAGGGGAGGACAGTGTGATGCAGGTGAGGACAGTGTGATGCAGGGGAGGACAGTGTGATGCAGGTGAGGACAGTGTGATGCAGGTGAGGACAGTGTGATGCAGGGGGAGGGGCATTGTGATGCAGGGGAGGACAGTGTGATGCAGGGGAGGACAGTGTGATGCAGGGGAGGACAGTGTGATGCAGGGGAGGACAGTGTGATGCAGGGGAGGACAGTGTGATGCAGGGGAGGACAGTGTGATGCAGGGGAGGACAGTGTGATGCAGGTGAGGACAGTGTGATGCAGGGGAGGACAGTGTGATGCAGGGGAGGACAGTGTGATGCAGGGGAGGACAGTGTGATGCAGGGGAGGACAGTGTGATGCAGGGGAGGACAGTGTGATGCAGGGGAGGACAGTGTGATGCAGGGGAGGACAGTGTGATGCAGGTGAGGACAGTGTGATGCAGGTGAGGACAGTGTGATGCAGGTGAGGACAGTGTGATGCAGGGGAGGACAGTTTGATGCAGGGGAGGACAGTTTGATGCAGGGGATAACAGTGTTAGGCGGGGGGAACAGTGTGATGCAGGTGAGGACAGTGTGATGCAGGGGAGGACAGTTTGATGCAGGGGAGGACAGTTTGATGCAGGGGATAACAGTGTTAGGCGGGGGGAACAGTGTGATGCAGGTGAGGACAGTGTGATGCAGGTGAGGACAGTGTGATGCAGGGGAGGACAGTTTGATGCAGGGGATAACAGTGTTAGGCGGGGGGAACAGTGTGATGCAGGTGAGGACAGTGTGATGCAGGGGAGGACAGTTTGATGCAGGGGATAACAGTGTTAGGCGGGGGGAACAGTGTGATGCAGGGGGTGACAGTGTGATGCAGGGTTGGACAGTTGGACAGTGTGATGCAGTGGGTGACAGTGTGGGCAGAAGGGTGTGATAGGTCCATTGATGGCAGAAGATTAGTGTTGGTGCAGTGTGGGAAGAGGGATGGTAGTGGTACAGTGTGTGCAGCAGGTTTGTATTTGGCAGTGTGGGGAGAGGGGTGGTAATAGGGCAACGTGGGCAGCACTGTGGCATTGGGACAGTGTGGGAAAAGGGGCTGTATTGAGGCAGTGTGGGGAGAGGGGTTCTAATGGGGCAGGGTGGGGAAAGGGTTAGTATTGGGTTAGTTTGCAACGAGAGTGGGGGTGTTATTGCTATACTGTGGGCCTGGTATACCTGATTTCTGTAATGTGGGCTGGATTGTGGGGGAGTGTATCAATGTAATGTAAGGGTATGTAGGGGTATTGCTGATAATGTATGATTGTTATTTAATATAAATTATATATATTATGATGTAACAGGAATGTTAATAATGTGCTTGTTAGGAGAAAAAGGCCCATTTTTTAAACATGCTATGTAAATTTAATGTTGGAGCTGGTTAAGGTGTATATTATTTTCTTGGCTTTCCAGGAGATTAATAGTAATTAAGCATTTTTCAAACAGGGCCCAAAATTCCAAGATCCGGCCAAGCAGCAGTTGAGCTTAAGAAACCATAGGTAGTGAAAACTGCAAGAACAGATAGGAAAGAGACTGTTTTGAATGTTGTGGGACTTTCTTACATACTAGGGCTAATTAATGTCATACTACCAAAATCCCCAAAAATCCTGACCATTTGCTTCAAATTTCCATACCACCTCTTCTAAATTTTCACTGGCCAAGACTTCAACATATGGACCTCCATCTTCGACCACAGACTATTAAGTTGCTGCTAAATTTATTGACATATCTATCAATTAATTCAGTGGATCCCAAACTTTTTCAGTTCAAGGCACCCTTAGGGTCTCCATAATTTTTTCAAGGCACCCCTAAGCCAAAATAATTACCAAGTAATCCTCCACATTACTTACCATTGGCCCTGGTCGAGGCACCCCTGTGAGATCCCCGAGGCACCCCAGGGAGCCTAGGCGCACAGTTTGGGAACCACTGAATTAATTTATGAATTCTACTTTAAGCCTGTACTGTACATTGCGTGTGAGCTAGTGGTAGCAAAGTTAGTCATCTCATAAGAAGTAAGTCATCGTTTACTCACTGCTTGCTCTAATTGTATTGGGCTTGAAGGTCTTAGTTTGTTTCTTAAAGAGGTAATTAGAGTGTGGCTAGCTTGTGTGGGTGTATTATTATTATTATTATTATTATTATTATTAATAATTTATTTATTGATGAGGAGCCACAGATTCTGTACCACGGATACAGAGGTAATACACGAAAGTAGCACAGATGAGTGTAAGTAATGCTATGGGGACTCACACAGAGTCCCCATAAGACATGATATAATATACAAGGGAGGCAGACAGTAGACAGACATGGGACAATGCGTAAAGAGGTCCTTGCCAGCCAGAGCTTACATCTTAGAGGGAGGGATGGTCAGAGACAGTAGGACCACCTGGGAGAAAATGGCAGGAAAAGGAAGAGGAGGTGATGAATAAGATGGTCAGGAGATGGTAGGATAGGCGAGCTTAAAAAGGTCTGAAGGTTGGTGGAGAGTCGAGTGTCCTTGTTTATAGTCTCTAGGTCAGTAATCTATTTCTCAAGATATATTGTTTAACATTCAACATTCCACTCTTTTTAGTAGGGCAGACATTTGTATTGCTGATAACTAATAAGTAACTGACTTTAGGTAAGTTATTAGGGATGTTAATAAAAATTCATGCAGTCTCCATTATCTAGGTAAGTTAGTGGTTTGTGATATATTCCATAAAATAAAGATAGGCATGCAATCTCCCATTGGTTTACTGGTCCCATGGGCCCTTATGAAACATCTTTGCTTGGTGATCCCCATGAGAAAACAACAGCATGGCCTGTTTAGTACATACTGGGGGCTTTCATATTCTGAATTATGTGCAGTGATATCATCCCACAGCACTCCTAATATAAGCATTTTCCTATAATTGCTAAACAGTCTACTGTGGTCTACCTGCAGATGCAATGAGAAAAACCAAGCAGCCCTGAGCCCCAAAACCAAACTAATCAAAATCCAGAATAGTAGGAGTCTCAAAGAAAAGGAGTAGGGGTCTCATAGAATATATACAAGAATAATAAGGATAATATTTTTTTCTATTGAAATCAATTGCAAAAAAATATAAATTTACTTTAATTTGACACAATATATTAAAAATGAAATATTCATTTTTATTTATTAACTTTCAGATTAAAGTTAGTATAACTGTCACTAGCCTTTTCATTACCGGTCACTCTTTCACTTATTTGTCATACATACCAAAGTATATGATGTAATTTCTAAGGCTTTAGCCATCTAACCGCTTATTGCTGCAGAAATGTTTTTATGGGTGGCATTATATGCTTTGATTATAATGTTTATATTTAAACTACTGGAAATAAATCCTATTGGTGGAAATGATTATAAATGCTCCATTTATGTGATGAACTTAATGAAATATCATTATGCATATTAGAAAATAACAGGAAAGAGCAATTTCTCACTGACGATAAGGCTAGAAGGACCAGTGTTATTTTAAACTTCTGTTTTCTCAGGCAGTGAAGTCATAGGGAAGGTATGCTCAGCTTATGAATCCTTAAACCTCTTTTTGTCACAGTAATAAAATGAGTACTGTGAAATCCATAGGATAGTGAAAATTAATGATGAATATTGTACTTCTCCCTAGCAGTGAAAACATGAGTGGTGTGTGAAACAGCACCTTATCTTGAGCAGTGCTTGTGTTTTATTGCTCTTTTTTTCAGCACAAACAGATTTATGATGACAAATGGTGTTAACTAGCTGATAATTAGCAAGCAGCTGAGTGAAATTTCATTCTTAAAAACATTCCACAATTTGAGTATGTGCTTCTTACATTCTCTATCAGACACGTCTTTAGTTTAAACATTGTTAGACTGAAAACTCTCTGTCAAGTTCAGTGCTGTGGGGGAACATATTTGTAGGACAAAGCACTGAAGAGATCAACGAGGAGGCCAATGACTCTCTCTGTGAATTATTTACTACTTTGCTGTGGTCTGCATGCCAGGTCACCAGTGTTCACAGCAGGGAGAAAAGCATTACTTATTATCAGAACAGCACTGCTCACTGGAAAGAGACTTCCTTCTTTGTTCATTGCTCTTTCAGGTTTTAACAAGACATTGCATTCTTCCCCTAGGCAGCGATGCTCTCCACAAGCGAGCGATAAAATAACAATAGGAAAGCTTGGTTAGCTCAAACTGGAGTTTTATTTAAAAAAAAATGTATATATATATTTTCTCTACTTGGCATGCTTATGTGACGGCAAGTAAGTGAAGTTCAGCAGCAAGCAATGTAACCTGGGGGAGAATACCAGATAATGTAACTGATAGCAACATAAAGTGCAGGATGCGTCTACATGTACAACACAGAGTTATGTAAATATAGTGTCAACCTATTACCCACAGAGAGCAGGAATGATTTTTCTTCATACTTGCCAACTTTTCCTCATTGGCTTCAGGGAGATCCTGGGGAAGGTGGGGGTGCAGGGGCGGGCTTGATGAATTGCATCATTTTGGCCCTGCCTCCTAAATGGTTGTCACAATTTTGGCTAATTACAGCAGGGGGCGGGGCTAGGATGGTGCGATGTTTGTGTCATTAAGCCACCCCCGCCGCCACTTATCTATTGTGGGGGCGAGAACCGGGAGGTTGCCCTGCTCTCCCGGGAGCCCGGGAGGTCTCCCAGAAATGCGGGAGTCTTCCAGACATTCCGGGAGAGTAGGCAACTATGTTTAAAGAAAAGCAGCTAATGAATCTCTAGAGACTGAAGTGTCTTTTACATTTCTGTCTGCATGACTGAAGTCATGTTGTCTTACCTGTCAGTCTTTGATTAAATCTTGGACTCCTTCAAAATGGCCACCTCCATAGGCATCAATACATGCAACACAATTTCTGAACTGTGTCATCCTGCCACAGATGGCGAAGCCAATCACACCTTGTACTGGCTCAGCATCAGGGAGAATGCCAGACTCCCTGAAGAGTGAGGGAGATCACCCCTATTTCAGGGAGTCTCCCTGACATTCAGGGAGAGTTGGCAAGTATGAGTTAATATGGTTCAGGCTAGAATTATGCTATTAAATTTGAAATGAAATACAGAGAAGCAATAGAGCAACATCATTGGAAAGCTCATTTAAATATTGATTATACATTTAGCTTTTATTGCATGAAAAGGCCAGTTAAAGCACATTGAAGCAGACATCAAAGCAGACATTGCAAAACGACTGTTCAGCCACTTGGAACCTGACTAATTCCTAGGGGCATGAATATCATCATGTTAATAACCCTGGCGCTCAGCTTGAAATACATGCACATTTTGGTGAAAGACAGACAATATTTATCACAATTTAGTAAAACCAATCCACTGCTGGTATGAGCTTAGTCTACACCTAAGCTCAGTAAATTTTCCAGACGGATGGTACGGTGTCACGTTATGTTGGCCCACTAACTTTTTTAGGCCTGAATGACTTTTTAAAATCATTCTAATGCCGTTCCATGACTGCTTTAAATGGATATTATTCTGAAATACTACTTTTTTTAGATACTATATTTTGCAGAGCTTTACTTGCTGAATAGGACAAGGGAAGTCCCCTAGAGATGATTTGTTGAAAAGCTATTACAAGATAAATCTAAACTAGTAATCTACTACTTTGCGATACTTTCACCACTAGGGTTGAAGTACTATTGAAGTCTATGCACTATTTAGGGCCTCATTCAACGCAAAACAAATGGAATTTGAGGTCTTTAGAAACGCACGTACATTGAACATATGTACGTCCATATTCAACAACGAGTGGATGATACTTCTGTTGATTAAAATGGGTGTAAGTGCACTCTGCTCTAACAGACAATACACTGCAGTACAAAACATATGTGTAATATAAAGTTCCAAAAGGATGCACAGGAAAATAAATTCAATTAATGTCACCAGTTAATAATATAGTCAATAATATAGAGCCTGATTCATTAAGGAAAGTTAAGTATAAAATTGAGTAAGTAGTCTCCTATACAAAACCATGTTACAATGCAAGGGGTGCAAATTAGTTTTCTATTTTTAAATACTGTCTGGTTTTTTTATGTAGCACACAAATACTTGATCGCTTGTTTGTACACTGAAATTTAAAGTTGATATTTGTGTGCTATGTGAAAAAACAGCCAGAATTTAACTTATGTGCAAAATAGAAAACTAATTTGCACCCCCTGCATTGTAACATGGTTTTGTCCAGGAGACTACTTACTCAATTTTATACTTAACTTTTCTTAATGAATCAGACCCATAGTCATTAATGACAAAACATTTTTTTTTTAAAAAAGTTCATTTTTCTTTTTCCATAAAATGCATCTATTTGGATGTTATGAATGTCTACTGTACAGAACATGCATTTTTACAATTGTTCCTGATTGAAAATACATGTTCCAGCATGAATATACCATCACTATTAATCGGCATTCACAGACCTGTACCTGGTGCCATGATATGACAGAAAAACAAGTACCTTTGAGATGCCTAAAGTTTGAATTAAACGCTGCTGCTGTTAGGCTGCTGGCCTGATCACCAACCCACAGAACTAGATGACGGAGATCCACAGCGGCAGGCCAGGAGACTGGTAGAAAGCAGCGGGTAGTCAAAACGATAGCCAAGGTCAAGGGTCAAAGGCAAGCCACGTAATCGGTATACACGCCAGAGGTCGGGTCACAGGCACGGTAGCAAAGTCCAAAGTACAGGCAAGAAGTGTCAGGGTCACGGGCAAAACAGGCATAGTCCAAAATAATTTAAGCAGGGGTCATACATGGGAGGTCAAACTGAGTATCCACAGGATAGGGCAAGTAACAGGAGCAGGTCAGCAGGACTAGTAAAGAAACGCTATAACCGGCAGGGAGGCTAAGCCCTCCCTGCCTTAAATACTTAGAGCAGCCAATGGGAACCTGTCACCAATACCCCTCCAGGTGCAGGCTAATAATATTAGAAGAACTCTTTAATCAGCCCACAGCTGTGGAACACAACTGAGCATGCGCCCGGCTACATAGCCTGCCGGAGCGCACAGGCATCACTTCCGGCATCCGGCCGTTGCCCTAGCAAGGAATTCCGGAAGTGCCGTCCCGGTCGTCATAGCAGGGACGCCAGCCGGAGCCACAGTGAGTCGCGATGGTGCCCGCGGCCGCCGCGACTGTCTAACAGCTGCGTGCACTTGACCTTGGCAAACCCTTACTGTACATTGACTATGTGCATACACCCAGTCCCTTCCCTGTTCCGCCCATGAAATTATAGGCTGACGCAAGGGTCCTTTGCGCTTGATGAACTGCATGTTGCTTCATTCACTGCCGCATGGTCCGGTTTTTACGCAAAAGACAACACTTTGCGTTCCTTGATGATTTAGGCCCTTTATGTTAATTTCACTAAACAAATTTGCAAAAAAGAATTTTTTATAGGGTATTTTATACCTTTAAATTGGCTGCAGTTGTGTAAGGGTAGTAAGGGATGTATGGTAGGCAGATTGGAGAAGGACTTCATAAAAAAATGTTGCAAAGAAAAAAATACCACCCGTTCAACATCACACAGCCCTGTTACGTCCCAATGTTGGCTCATTATATCACTAGCAATTGGCTTTATCTGGGACCGCAGTAAGGGATTGATGGACTCTGCTGTGGAATCATGGACTTTTGCAGCTTCCAAGCTAATCTAGCTAGATGGCTGCTGACAGACTGAAGAATGGTGGATACAGGCTGAGGTTAGAGAGGGCAGCTCAAGTGCAAAATTGGAATCTAATATGAGGTCAGCAGAAGGCAACACAAGCACAAAAGAGAATAGCAAGAAATCATAATCAAACAAACAGACAAACAAGGCAAGTCGCTTCGCCGTTCCTGTTGTTTAGGTGCGGGTAAAAAGAATGGCTTAAATAGAGGACTTTATGGCACCACCAGCATGTGCTAGAACATGCGTGCATACACAATTCACTATGGGAGGGCACAGATGCCAGGTGAGTGAGGGCAGAACATGTCAAGTTCATGGACAAATAAGTGGCATTACCCACCCTCAACTTTTATAACTGGCCACTGGAGGCTCATGGTTGTAATTTATCTGCTTTCACTGTGGTATTTATATAGGACAGGTATACCTTTTTGAGCAAAAAATACTATGGGGCATATTCAATTGTGCGCAGCACAAGCAACAGCATAAGTGAAACCAACAAGTCATAATAAAACAGCAGATGCAATATTTAAGGTTGAGAAACAGATCAACAGGGTGTGTGCAGACAGTGCACAATGCAGATGGTCACATGAACGCAGCAAAAGAAGGAAAACGATGAATTTATTTTGTATGTTTTATTTAACATTGAAAGGCACTGTATAAAAGCCAAAAAAAGCCAAAGTCTAGCTATAGAAGGCTAAATAGCATGTTAAAACATAAAGGGTACCTCCGCCCAAAATAAATACTTTGATAATTAGTGGGTGTGTGGAGGGGGTAAAGTTGATACAGAGAACCGTGAATTAAGTGTAGCTCCAATCTCTGTGGTCAGATGACCCTAAATTAATTCTTATTCTGCTATTGTATAGGCTGAACCAATGTTTGTGAGAATATAGCATGTCAGTTAGCTAAAATAGTCATGAGGCACATACACTGTTTAATAGAAAGAGCATCATTTTAAAATCAGCATTATTTTAGGATTTTTCTCATGATTCACTTAAATCGGTACACATAGATCCAAATTTAACTTTCTGCATATATATGTATGTGTATATATATATATATATATATATATATATATATATATATATATATATATATATATATATAATTATTTTTTCATATCTATAGCAAGCAGAGCTGGTGTAGATATTGGTCTATTTTGTAAATTTTTCTTTTTAGGACTACAAATAAAACACCTGAGAAAACCAAGCCTGAGTAGAAGTAGCAGGGGTCACTGGGGGTACCCCGTCATATAAAGAGGCGTGTTCGCCCAATGATCTATCACACAGCAATAGTGGTGTCACACGCTAACATCCTCTGTATGTATCCTGTTGTGTTACAGAAACATTGAAGACGTTTGTCTAACACGACACCTGAGTATTTTGGTAAAACTTTCCCATAAAAAAAGAAATATAGGGGTAAAAGTGCCCAGTCCTGTTGCCCCTAGCAACGCATCAGGAAGTAGATTCAATCTCCTGCTGGATAATGCACTGACAGGAGGTGTCTGGTTGCTATGGTTACTGCACTGGGCATGCCCCTATGTTAGTAAATAACCCCAGTGATGTCTCCTCTGGAATAACTTGTCCTGTTACAAATGTGGCTAGTTTTAATAAAGAACATAATTTGCTGTATTAACTGCCCCCCTTGCCCCTGCTAGCACATCCCACTCCTGCTAGTCCTGGGGGGGGGGGGGGGGGCTGAGAGTGGGGGTCCCAGTTCATGTGCCCACTCCCCACTTAGTCCAGCCCTTACTACATCCCAATATTTTACCTGAGACACATGCTCTAATACCTTTTAAGACAGTTAATTGACTATTGAATTAATCTGGTCTGAGTTAAGTAAATGAGAGTAAAGGAAATTAATGTGAAAATCATTTTTACAGAACAATTTATGTCTCAGGTGAAATTTATGGTGGGTTCTGTACAGAATGATAAATCTCTAACATTCTTTATTATATATACTGTAAAAATAATGTTGAATCCTAGGGCACCACTCCCTGATTTACTGCACTATCTACATACTGTATACATACTGTACTTTGCGACCAATCATAACAGGCCTTTGACATTCTAAATTCTATGATGTCATAGAGCAGGATTATTCCCTCACAGATACGTAATACAGCTGGCTATAAATAGCAGTGACCCCCAGGTCTGACAGTTATTGTGCTGATAGAAGCAGCTAATAAGAGGTAATTAATGGCTGGTAAAGGAGAAGAAAGTTCCATGAACAAGACTGCATCATGCAGAGCCGGGCTCCTGTGTCCAGTAGAACATGTTCACCGTGTGCCCAGGGAGGGCTGTTACACCAAGAGAATCACAGCAGACGCTTCGGTATATTTGGCAGCTGTCATGGAATATCTGACTGCAGAGATTTTGGAGAAAGCAGGTACCGCAGCGCGGAACAACGACGAAGCGCGGATCACCCCCAGGCACCTGCAGCTGGCGCTCCACTGTGACGAAAAGCTCAACCAGCTGCTCAGAGGTGGCCGTCGCCGGCCAGAGAGGTCTCCTACTGCCCAAAATCCTGCTGCAGCTGAAAGACGAGCCCCAGTGGTAGGTAAATTATATTGTAATCTACACAGAGACTGATATGCATGAATAAAATGCTGGTGTTCCATACATATGTACAACATGTTCATAATATTTAAACCATATATTGTAAGCTTGCGGGCAGGGCCTTCCATATATTGTAAACTTGCAAGCAGGGTCTTCTCACCTCTTTGTCTGTTTTACCCAGTTTGTTTATTACTGTCTTTGCCCCCAATTGTAAAGCGCTATGGAATATGTTGGCGCGATATAAATAAATAAATGATGATGATATAGTTAAAATAATAAGTAAATGCTCTGCAGAAAGGAACTGTGAGTTTCCAAATTTGTAGGATAATCCATTCAATATCTAATGAATTTACTTACAGTACCTGCTTAAAGGTGATCAGGTAGAGAAATAAAAGAAAGATACCAGTGCTGGAATATTGCAAGGACAGCAGCACTGTCAGATGTGAGAGTACCACTGTTCTGTAGTAGAATCAGATCATAAACGTGTAACACATACTTGCCAACTTTCTTCAGCTCCCTTCCGGGAGCCAGCCAGTGGAGGGGGGCGAGAGGGGGGCGGGACGGCCAGTATTGCCACACTCGCCCGGGAGTCCGGGTGACTCTCGCAAAATGCGGGAGTCTCCCAGACATTCCGGGAGAATTGGCAAGTATGGTGTAACATGGTCTCATAACAAGAATAAAATCCTTAAATACTACCAAATAATGAGGATGAAATACAATTTTGGATGTTATAAGACATAGAAAGATGAAGCAGTAGGCTGGCAAACAGATTTACTCCACAAGGAAATTCTGTTGCCAATGATGATCTGATATTAGCTCAGTACTCTCTCAGAGTGTTCAGTTCAGGTCACTTACCCATAGGAGTGTGCAGAACACTTCATTAGGTCGTGCACCCCGGGACACCGAGCGAGGGATACTCTGTGCCGCAGCTCGCTGCCAGAAGGGTGTGTACAGCAACGTCTAGGAGGAGGGTGCCTAATAGTGCCCAGAGTTCACATAACGCCAAACAATAGTGCCTTCAGTTCATATAACACCAAACACCAAACAATACTGCCCCCAAATCAATCACATTACACCAAACAATTGCCCCTGGAACATATTATGCCAAACAATACTGCCCCCAGATGATAATATGCCACACAGTAATGTCCCCAGATAATATTATGCCAAGTAGTGCACCCCAGATAATAATATGCCACACAGTAGTGCCCCAGAGACTAATATGCCACACAGTAGTGCCCCAGATAATAATATGCCACACAGTAGTGTCCCCAGATAATATAATGCCAAGTAGTGCACCCCAGATGATAATATGCCACACAGTAGTGTCCCCAGATAATATAATGCCAAGTAGTGCACCCCAGATGATAATATGCCACACAGTAGTGTCCCCAGATAATATTATGCCACACAGTAGTGCCCACAGATAATATGCCACACAGTAGTGTCCCCAGATAATATTATGCCACACAGTAGTGCCCACAGATAATATTATGCCACACAGTAGTGCCCACAGATAATATGCCACATAGTAGTGTCCCCAGATAATATTATGCCAAGTAGTGCACCCCAGATGATAATATGCCACATAGTAGTGCCCACAGATAATATTATGCCACACAGTAGTGTCCCCAGATAATATTATACCAAACAGTAGTGTCCCCAGATAATATTATGCCACACAGTAGTGTCCCCAGATAATATTATGCCACACAGTAGTGTCCCCAGATAATATTATGCCACACAGTAGTGCCCACAGATAATATTATGCCATACAGTAGTGCCTACAGATAATATTATGCCACACAGTAGTGTCCCCAGATAATATTATACCAAACAGTAGTGTCCCCAGATAATATTATGCCACACAGTAGTGTCCCCAGATAATATTATACCAAACAGTAGTGTCCCCAGATAATATTATGCCACACAGTAGTGTCCCCAGATAATATTATGCCACACAGTAGTGTCCCCAGATAATATTATGCCACACAGTACTGTCCCAGATGATAATATGCCACACAGTAGTGTCCCCAGATAATATTATGCCAAGTAGTGCACCCCAGATAATAATATGCCACACAGTAGTGCCCCAGAGACTAATATGCCACACAGTAGTGCCCCAGATAATAATATGCCACACAGTAGTGTCCCCAGATAATATAATGCCAAGTAGTGCACCCCAGATGATAATATGCCACACAGTAGTGTCCCCAGATAATATAATGCCAAGTAGTGCACCCCAGATGATAATATGCCACACAGTAGTGTCCCCAGATAATATTATGCCACACAGTAGTGCCCACAGATAATATGCCACACAGTAGTGTCCCCAGATAATATTATGCCAAGTAGTGCACCCCAGATGATAATATGCCACATAGTAGTGCCCACAGATAATATTATGCCACACAGTAGTGTCCCCAGATAATATTATACCAAACAGTAGTGTCCCTAGATAATATTATGCCACACAGTAGTGTCCCCAGATAATATTATGCCACACAGTAGTGCCCACAGATAATATTATGCCATACAGTAGTGCCCACAGATAATATTATGCCACACAGTAGTGTCCCCAGATAATATTATACCAAACAGTAGTGTCCCCAGATAATATTATGCCACACAGTAGTGTCCCCAGATAATATTATGCCACACAGTAGTGTCCCCAGATAATATTATGCCACACAGTACTGTCCCAGATGATAATATGCCACACAGTACTGTCCCCAGATAATATTATGCCACACAGTAGTGTCCCCAGATAATATTATGCCACACAGTAGTGCCCCAATTCAAATTGTGACACACTACAAATACTAAAAACTGCTCTGTAGTCCTATATGTGAGTCAACTCACCTCTCACACTGATGTTGTCCGTTCCTCATTGGTAATAGAAGAGCGGTGAGCAGCCTATCTGACGTCCAGGATGTTGAGCTACATGGGATCTCTCTCCCTCCTGCTTGTGCTGCAGCTAACCCTCAGTGAAAAGCAGCCTGGTGATTTACTTCCAGGACTGCTTCATTGTCGGCCATCGGGGCACCCCCTTGTGGTCGGAGGAAAAACAACATGCATAAAAAAAAAAAACGAATGAATGAAAGTATAAGAGAGCCGCCGGTACCCCTGGTGACCCCGGGCCCGGTACAAGAGTATCCCATGTATCCCCCTGATGGCGGCCCTGCACTCACCTGCCCTACAACGGAGGGTAACGCACCAAAGCTGGTTGTATACTCACACATGAGTATCTACCATTTATTAAAATTTTGTTGTGTGCTTTCCACTAGTCGCAGTTTACATCATCATCATCTATTTATATAGCGGCACTAAATTCCATTGCGCTGTACAGAGAACTGACTCACATCAGTCCCTGCCCCATTGGAGCTTACAATCTAAATCCCCTAACATACAAACCTAAGGTCAATTTTGTCAGAGCCAATTAACCTACCAGTATGTTTTTGGAGTGTGGGAGGAAACCGGAGCACCAGGAGGAAACCCACGCAAACACAGAAAGAACATACAAACTCCACACAGATAAGGCTATGGTCATGAGCTCATGACTCCAGTGCTGTGAAGCAGAAGTGCTAACCACTGAACCACCGTGCTGCCTATATGTTATGGCATTAATACTGGCACATCACCTCCTTCTAATTGAGATGGGACAGATCAGGAAGCCATCTGGGCACCAGAGGCTTCCTGGTGCTTTTGTGCAGGATGCCCCCTTGACACCTCTGATTTGTTTGGTCGGAGTACCAGAGTCAGCACTGCTCCTGCCACACTTTAGAGGAGGGTGAGCGTCTTACCTGCCCAGCATCGCACTAGATGTAAGCACCCATCTGCATGTGGTGAACCTTGCACTTTGTATAGACATGGCATTGTTACTCCCCTACAGTCACCATCACCAACATCACAGAGGATACAGTCCAGAGAGGGGTGAGCAGCTACTGTACGAGTAAGAGGGAGGCAATTTTGCTTGCCCTGGACCAATGTGTGATGCCATGTACACACTCACACTGCTTATATCTAGAACAAAATACCACCCACTCAACATCACACAGCCCTGTTATGTCCCAATGTTGGCTATTGTATCACTAGCAATTGGCTTTATCTGGGACCCCTGTAAAGGATTGATGGACTCTGCTATGGAATCATGGACTTTTGCAGCTCCCAAGATAATCTAGTTAGATGGCTGCTGACAGACTGAAGAATGGTGGATACAGGCTTAGGTTAGAGAGGGCAGCTCAAGTGCAAAATTGGAATCTAATATAAGGTCAGCAGAAGGCAACACAAATACAAAAGAGAATAGCAAGGAATTATAAGCAAACAGACACAGCCAAACAAGGCAAGTCGCTTCACAGTCCCTGTTGCTCAGGCGCGGATCAAAGGGCAGAATGGCTTAAATACAGGACTTTATGGCACCATCAGCATGCGCTAGAACATGCGCATACACAATCCACTATGGGAGGGCACAGATGCCAGGTGAGTGAGGGCAGAACATGTCAAGTTCATGGACAGTTAAGTGGCATTACCAACCCTCCCTTTTATAACTGGCCACTGGAGGCTCATTGTTGTAATTTATCTGCTTTCACTGTGGTATTTAAATAGGACAGGTATACCTTTTTGAGCAAAAAATACTATGGGGTATATTCAATTGTGCTCAGAGTGCCTCCGAACAGGCGCGAAGGTACTCCGCGTCACCGCAGCATCTCTGTGAGGGATGCAGGGGGAAATCTGCGATGTTGCAGTACCGTATTACCGTAAAAAATGCACAGCCACTAATTGAATATGCCTCTATATGTTGTCAGATTTTCTGGTGCTAAATTGGTTATTGTTCTTTATTCCACTTATGATCCACTTGCCTCAACCTCAGCCTTTTGCACTTTTGCTGCTTGTCCCTGACCTTTGCCTACCCCACCAATTTGGTCAGCTGCCTCTTAGAAAATCAACCCGGAAGACTGTGGAAACCAGAGAGCCCATAGACATCCATGAGCGGAGCCTTTGTTAACCGCTAAAACCTATAGAATCCACTTTCCTTGGCCTTATACCAAGAAACGACGATAAAGAAAATGCAGCTTGTGTACAAGTAAAGTTCAGTTTGAAGTGCTTTATTTAGTTATATGAGGATTGGATTGAATAAAAGGAATTGTGAAAAAAGTTCTGTCGGATTATTCTGTATGTATTATGCATGAAATAAAACAGACAGAGCTTCAAAAAAATTAAATGTTTGAAAAGTCACATTTATGTATATTTTAATGAAATATTAAGTAATTGTGGTATCAAATAGTTTTATTTTGCATAAATATACAGCAGGGAAAACAAATGGTATTTTGGTTTGACAATAACATTCACATTTTCCTTTCTGAAACTTGTAGTAACTATTCATTTTACTTACAGCATTTCTGAGCTTTGCTGGTTCTGTCACAGAGCTGAGAGGGAGGTAGAGAGAGAGAGAGAGAACCCTCAAACAGTCAACAAAAGCATAAAAAACAAAGCCTTTCCCAAGTTTAACAATGGATATGAGGGGTAAAGCTGAGGGCTGAGTCAAGGGTGACTCCAAAGCAGCAGGCATGGGTGACAGGAGAAAGATTGATGTTGTCAACCAAGAGGGAGATATTGGGAGGGATAGCAACATTGGCATAAGTAAAGAGGAAAAGATGATGAGCTCGGATTTGGTAATATCGAGTTTCAGGAAGCGATGTGACATCCAGGTAGTTACAGCAAATAGACAGCTAGATACCTGGGTTTGAACGGCAGGAGAGAGGTCAGGGCAGGAAAGACAGATTTGCGTGTGATCAACATAGAGGTGGTTTTGGAGGCCAAATGATTGACTGAGTTCACGAAGAGAGGTGGTGTAGAGAGAGAAGAGCAGAGGGTCAAGGATAGAGTCTTGTGGGACTCCAATAGAAAGGGAAAGGGGGTGGAGAGCCAGAAGCAGACACACTAAAAGAGTTGCCAGACAGGTAGGAGGCAAACCAAGAGAGAGCTGTTTCACAAAGATCTAGGGAGTGAAGGGTGGTGAGAAGGAGAGAGTGAACAACGGTGTCAAAACCAGCAGAGAGGTTGAGGAGTACGAAAAGGAAGAAGGGACCATTTGATCTAGCTGAGAGTAAATCATTTATTACTTTAGTGAGAGCAGTTTCAGTTGAGTAAAGTGGAGGCCAGACTGGAAAGGGTCAAACAGAGAGTGGGAAGAGAGAAAGTGGGTCAGACGATTGAAGGCAAGTCGTTTGAGAATTTTAGAAGCAAAGGTAAGCAGAGATAGGGGGCAATAGTTACCGAGAGAGGATGGGTCAAAGGAAGGTTTCTTGAGAATAGGAGAGATGAGAGCATGCTTGAAGCCTGAGGGGAAGATGCCAGTGGAGAGAGAGAGGTTAAAGACGTGAGCAAGGTGACCAAAGGCATTGGAAGAGATGGAGTGAAGGAACTTGGAGGGGGCAGAATTGAGAGGACAGGTTGTAAAAGAAGAGGAAGAGAGAAGAGAGAGGATCTCAGGCACAGTTACAGCTGGGTAGGAGCCAAGGGTGGCAGAGTGAGTGATAGAGAGGACAGGTGGGGGGAGGCAAGTCTGATGAGAACAGAAATCATTGTCTATAGACTCAATTTAGTCTTTGAAGTAGGTGGCAAAGTCAAAAGCGGTGATGGACGAGGGGAGAGGAGGTGGGGGAGGATGCAGTAGAGAATTGCTAAATGCTAAAAAAAAAGGCGTCTGGGTTTATTGGAAAGAGAGGAGATGAGGAATGTGAAATAGGTTTGTTTGTCAAGAGAAAGGGCAGAATAGTAGGAGGAAAGGATGAATTTATAGTGGGTGAAGTCAGAAATGGATTGGGATTTCTTCCATTGGCGTTCAGAGGAGTGGGAGCACTTTTGGAGGAGACGAGGAAGAGGGGAGTGCCAGGGTTGGAGTTTAGATTGGCGGGGACAGTGGGGGTGGCAGGAGCAGCAGTATAAAGGGCAACAGAGAGTGTAGTGTTGTAAAGAGAGACAGCAGCGTTGGGACAAGATAGGGAAGAGGTGCGAGTAAGTAAGGGTTCGAGAGAGGACGCAAAGTTGATGGGGTCAATGCTGTTGATGTGACACAGTGTGCAAGCAACTTCGGGTGAGAGAGGTGGGCAAGGGGTAAAGAGAGGGTAAAGGAAAGGAGATTGGGATCAGAGAGGATTGGAGAAGTTGGAGATATCACAGAAATAGGAGAACACTAGGTTCAGGGAGTGGCCATAACGGTGGGTAGCAGAAATTGTCCATTGGGAGAGGCTATGGGAGGAAGTGAGAGTGAGGAATGTAGAGGCAGCAGTAGTAATAAGAGAGTCGGTTGGGATGTTAAAATCCCCAATGTTAATAGTGGGAAGATCAGAAGAGAGGAAATGGGAAAGCCATGTGGCAAAGTTATCAAGAAATTGAAAGGATGGACTGGGGGATTGTCACAAACAAAGTAATTGGACGGCCTTACCTGCTGGTATTAGCGCTGCTACGCAAGGAGGCGCGGAGTCTATCCACGCCCCAGGTCTTCACCAGGGAACCCCGCAAGGAGTTATGGGCTTAGCTGCTGAGACGTGTCGGTCGCGGTTCTCCCAGGTAGCCACCAGCGAGGTCACGGAACAAACGTAGTGAACAGTCCGAGGTCAAATCCGTGCAGGCAACGAGGTACAGAAGGGTGAGACAGAAGGGTAGTCAGGAAGCCGAGAGTCAGAACCAGGATAAGGTAACAGGAACCAGGGGGAATCCAAAGAATAGTCAAACAGGCAAAGGTCAATCCAGAGGAAGCGGGCAGGAGATATAATGAATAACAGGGGAGCCTAGAGACAGGTTGGGAGACTAGATACTCTGGCACCCTAGTGATGCCAGAGTCTAGTTTAAATAGAAGCGCCACCCCTGTCATTGGTGGAGTGGAGTTCGGCGGTCAGCTGATCTGACCACCGACAGGAACTGCTGGCAAGCGTCTCCGTTGCCTAGCAACGAGACGCGTTGTTCGGGCGCATGCGCCTGGGCTCCTGTGGCCGGAAGTGACGTCCCGTTGCCTAGCAACGGGACGAGCGGGTATCGAGAAGACGTCCGTCCCGGCACCAGGTAAGAGTGCGGGACGGCGTCTGACAGTACCCCCCCCCTCTCTCCATCGAAGAGGTGCAGGCCTCGAGGATAGTCTCTTTATGAACTTGGCCAGGAGACGAGGGGCATGAAGATCCTCCTTAAATACCCACGACCGTTCCTCGGGTCCGAAACCCTTCCAGTGAACCAGGTACTGGGGACGTCCATGGATGCTACGAGTATCCAGAATGTGGCTGATCTCATACTCGTCACCGGTGGTGGTAACAAGAGGTTGAGGAGGAGAGGTCTTGCGGGAGAATCTGTTGAGCACCAAAGGTTTTAGTAGAGAGACATGGAAGGAATTGTGGATTCTCAGAGAGGGGGGAAGGAGTAATTTGTAAGTTACAGGATTTATGACTTGTGTAACTGGAAATGGCCCAATGAATCGTGGAGCAAATTTTATTGAGGGTACCCGAAGTCTAAGGTTCCGTGTAGAGAGCCATACTTTGTCACCAATATGGATAATGGGGGCAACTCTACGGTGACGATCGGCCGTTAGCTTATATCGTTGAGTTGCTTTTAACAAATTTTCCTTAGTAGATGTCCAGATGTGGGCCAGATCTCGAACCAGAGAATGAGCTGCAGGAACCGAAGGTGTTGAGGAATGAGAAAAATCAGGAAGGATGGGGTGAGTACCAAAGACAATAAAAAAGGGAGAGGAATCCGTGGAGTCATGTATATGATTGTTGTGTGTGAACTCTGCCCATGGGAGCAAATTATACCAGTCGTCTTGATTGCCGGAGGAGAAGCAGCGGATGAACATCTCGAGGTCCTGATTGACCCGTTCTGTCTGGCCATTCGTCTGTGGGTGATAACCCGAGGAAAACTTTAGGTTAATTCCAAGATCCTTACAGAATGTCCTCCAGAATCGAGATATGAATTGTACCCCACGGTCGGATATAATCTCTTGGGGACAGCCATGGAGCCGGAACACCTCTTTAATAAAAACTTGAGCCAGTTTAGGGGCAGAAGGCAGACCTTTAAGAGGGACAAAATGGGCCATTTTCGAGAATCTATCGACAATCACCCAAATCGTATTGAACCCTTCACTGGGCGGGAGATCGGTAATAAAATCCATGGAAATACTAGTCCAGGGACGATCAGGTACTGGTAAAGGCAGGAGCAGCCCAGAGGGATGGAATCTAGGTATTTTGTTTTGGGCACATGTAACACAAGACTTAATGAACTCTTTGAGATCCAATCGAAGAGTAGGCCACCAGTAGCTTCGGGAAAGGAGAGAACAAGATTTCTTGAACCCGGCGTGGCCAGCAAACTTAGTAGCATGAGCCCAGCGGAGGGCTTTTAAACGAAGATGGGGTTCCAGATAGGAGCGGCCAACTGGAGGAGTCTTGGCCCTGGTTAGGGCGACAATACTGGAAGGTTCCAGGATGTGAGGAGGTTCGGCAGCAGGAGCGTCATCCGATTCATCGAAGGACCGGGAAAGAGCATCTGCCCTAGAATTTTGAGCACCAGAGCGAAAGGTAAGTTTAAAATCGAATCGGGCAAAAAACGAAGACCATCTAGCCTGATGAGGATTTAGACAGCGTGCTTCTCGGAGAAAGGTTAGACTTTTGTGGTCCGTAAAGACTGTCACCGGGTGTCTTGCCCCCTCAAGAAGGTGACGCCATTCCTCAAATGCAAGTTTAATGGCCAGTAATTCTTGATCGCCGATTCCATAGTTGCGTTCAGCAGAGGAGAATTTCTTAGAAAAGAACCCACAAGGCCGAAAAGTCCCAGAGAGGGATTTTTGTGAGAGAACAGCTCCTACTCCGACAGCAGATGCATCCACCTCTAGAAAAAACGGTCTCTCTTGATCCGGTTGGGATAGAACAGGAGCTGATAAAAAGGCCTCTTTCAGGGAGGTGAAAGCAGAAACGGCCTCCGGGGGCCAAACCTTTGGGTTAGCAGATCGTCTAGTGAGGGTCGTTATGGGTGCAATCAACGTAGAGAATTGATTAATGAATTGCCTATAATAGTTAGAAAATCCAATGAAGCGTTGAATAGCTTTCAAACTCAGAGGTTGAGGCCAATTGGTGATAGCGGAAACCTTCTCTGGATCCATCTTCAAACCAGAACCTGAGACGATATACCCCAAGAATGGTATCTGAGGAACTTCAAAGCTACATTTCTCCAGTTTACAGAAGAGTCTGTTTTGCCGTAAACGAAGTAGGACCTCTGAGACGTGAGACCGATGAGTAGTGATATCAGAAGAAAAGATTAGTATGTCATCCAAGTAAACTACTACTGAGTTATAGAGGAGGTCCCTGAAGATTTCGTTGACAAATGATTGGAAAACAGCGGGAGCATTGCATAATCCAAAGGGCATGACGAGGTACTCGTAATGTCCGTCGCGAGTACAAAAGGCAGTCTTCCACTCGTCGCCCTCACGTATCCGGATCAAATTGTAAGCACCCCGTAAATCAAGTTTAGAAAAGATCTTGGAGCCACTAATCCGGTCAAACAGTTCGGAAATGAGGGGTAGTGGGTATCTGTTTTTGACAGTGATGGCATTAAGCTGTCGATAATCGATACAGGGACGTAAGGTACCATCCTTCTTTTTCACAAAGAAAAAACCCGCCCCCGCAGGAGAGGTAGATCTTCTGATGAATCCACGTTGCAGGTTCTCTGAGATATACAGAGACATGGCCTGATCCTCAGGAAGAGAAAGAGGGTAGATTCTGCCCTTGGGAATGGGCCTCCCTGGTAGTAACTCAATAGGACAGTCCCAGGGACGGTGAGGAGGTAGAAGCTCAGAAGCTGCCTTGGAGAACACATCCGAAAACGATACATAGGGAGCGGGAACCTCTGGATGAGGAGAGTGCGCCAGAGGGGTTGTGGAGGAAATGCATAACTTCTTGGGTCTGACCCAATTTAAACACCTTTTGTGACATTGGGGACCCCAGGAACTGACCTGAGCTAAACTTCAATCGAATTGGGGTGCATGTAACCTAAGCCATGGCAGACCTAAGATGACTGAATTGATGGATTGGGGCAAAACCAAAAATTCGATCAGTTCAGAATGCAGAACCCCTACTGTTAGCCGGACTGGTGCAGTAACCTTGGAGATGGAGCCATTGGAGACACGGTTTCCATCCACGGCAGTTAGGAATAGCGGCTGGGGCAAGTCCAGAATCGCAATTTGGAGTTGTGATGCCAAGGTGGCGGAGATGAAATTTCCGGCAGCGCCGGAATCCACAAAGGCAGAGGTCAAAAAGGGGCCACTAGGAGAGTCCAACGAGATGGTCATTAGGAAGTCTGGATTGGAGGTGGAGAAGGGAGTGGAAAATCTTACTCCTAGGACGGCCTCCCTGTCACCGACTAGGATGTTGCGTTTCCCGGCCGTTTAGGACAGGACAGCAACCGATGTCCGGATTCTCCACAGTAGAGACAGAGGTTCTGCCTGAGCCTTCTCTCCCTCTCCTCAGGAGATAGCCGGGAGCGCCCAATTTGCATGGGTTCGTCAGAGACAGCTGGTGTAGGGTTCTGGAAACGAGGGGCTAAGCGAGGGAAAAAACGTCTGGGAGAAGATCTCTCTCTTTCTTGAGTGCGTTCCCGAAAGCGGAGATCCACCCTATTGCATAAGGATATGAGAGAGTCCAGATCTGCTGGGAGCTCACGGGACACCAATTCATCCTTGATACGATCCGTAAGACCCTGCCAGAAGGTTGCCGTGAGTGCCTCATCGTTCCAGTTAAGCTCAGAAGCGAGGGTGCGGAACTGTACCGCGTATTGACCCACCGTCAGAGAGCCTTGTCGTAAGGAGAGAAGGCTGGAGGCTGCTGAAGATGTTCGGCCTGGCTCATCGAAGATCTTGCGAAAGGATGTGATGAAGGAGGAGACATTTAGAAGAAGAGGATCATCTCGTTCCCACAGTGGCGAAGCCCAGGCCAGGGCTTGTCCAGAAAGCAGTGACATGATGAAGGCCACCTTGGAACGCTCGGTAGAAAAGGCTCCTGCGTTGCATTCAAAGTGTATGGAGCATTGATTAAGAAATCCTCTGCATCTAGCAGGATCCCCATCGAATTTCTCTGGCGTGGGCAGCCGTAGCGAGGAGGACGCCCCAGGAGAGGGAGCGAGGACCGGAGAAATGGCTTGCGGGGGAGC
Organism: Mixophyes fleayi; assembly: GCF_038048845.1. Lineage (NCBI taxonomy): Eukaryota > Metazoa > Chordata > Amphibia > Anura > Limnodynastidae > Mixophyes > Mixophyes fleayi. The sequence continues at coordinate 195,060,840 of NC_134405.1, forward strand.
GGCAACAACAGATTGGGAGGCAGCTAGCGAACTCTGCATGGAATCCAGTCGGGTAGCTATACCCTGGATACACTGGAGAAGCCTGGCTTGCTCGGCGTCCTGTTGTTCAACCTTTTGGGCCAAATGCAGTAAGAGGTCCCGGGCTGAAGGTTCATTTTGGCCATCCGTGGTCATGGCCAGAGTATTCTGTCACAAACAAAGTAATTGGACGGCCTTACCTGCTGGTATTAGCGCTGCTACGCAAGGAGGCGCGGAGTCTATCCACGCCCCAGGTCTTCACCAGGGAACCCCGCAAGGAGTTATGGGCTTAGCTGCTGAGACGTGTCGGTCGCGGTTCTCCCAGGTAGCCACCAGCGAGGTCACGGAACAAACGTAGTGAACAGTCCGAGGTCAAATCCGTGCAGGCAACGAGGTACAGAAGGGTGAGACAGAAGGGTAGTCAGGAAGCCGAGAGTCAGAACCAGGATAAGGTAACAGGAACCAGGGGGAATCCAAAGAATAGTCAAACAGGCAAAGGTCAATCCAGAGGAAGCGGGCAGGAGATATAATGAATAACAGGGGAGCCTAGAGACAGGTTGGGAGACTAGATACTCTGGCACCCTAGTGATGCCAGAGTCTAGTTTAAATAGAAGCGCCACCCCTGTCATTGGTGGAGTGGAGTTCGGCGGTCAGCTGATCTGACCGCCGACAGGAACTGCTGGCAAGCGTCTCCGTTGCCTAGCAACGATACGCGTTGTTCGGGCGCATGCGCCTGGGCTCCTGTGGCCGGAAGTGACGTCCCGTTGCCTAGCAACGGGACGAGCGGGTATCGAGAAGACGTCCGTCCCGGCACCAGGTAAGAGTGCGGGACGGCGTCTGACAGGGATGACAGATGAGCGCAACACGAAGGTGGAGAGGGGAGAAGAGGCGGATGGAGTGAACTTCAAAGGAGGAGAAGGAGAGGAAGATTTCAGGGGGAAGGCACTGACGTTGTAGCCAGGAGACAGTAGTAGACCTACACCACCTCCTTAGCGGTCCCCAAGACAGGGAGTGTGGGAGACAGAGAGCCCCCTATGGGAGAGTGCAGCAGGGGAAGTAGTATCAGAGGGGGGAGAGCAACGTTTCTGCAAGCGCCAGGAGACCAAAGGAATGGGAGAGGAAGAGGTCATGAATAGGAATGAGTTTGTTGCACACAGATCTTGCATTGCAGAGTGCACAGGACAGGGAGAGGTAAGAGGAAGGATGGGAATAAGGTTGGGGGGATTGGATGTTTGGAGGAGACAGGGTGATATGCGGTGGAGGGGGAGCAACAGGGAATAAAGGGGATAGGCTTCGGTCTGTAGTATGGAGTAGTGATGTGGGGAGCCATAAGGATGAATGGGTGGAAGTGCTGAATGGAGAGTAATAAGGTACAGGAGATGTAGTAATTGAGACCTTGCAGAGCCATGGTTTAGGAGAGAAAAAAAATTGGGTGGAAAAGACAAATGAGAGTATGGCAGAAGGTAAGGACTTTAACAGCTTTCAAGTGAGATGAGGAAAAGAGAACAGGACAGGTGAGTAAAGTGAGAGACTGTAGAAATAGTAGGAGAGTGAAGATGAAGATAAGATGTAAAAGGATCAGCAAGGGAATGGGAAGTAATTAGGACAGAAGAGATAAGGGATGAGTAAGGCTGGGTACACACTGGACCATTTTCGTCCAAAAATCGGGCCTATCAGCCGACATAGGACCGTTCAGTCGGAAGTCGGGTTAGTGTTCATAGTGACACGATGGTCGAAAGTCATTCCAAATTGCTGATTGTCGGCTAATTTTGTTGGTCGTACTGTTTAATATTTTCCGACCAATCAACGACCGATCATGTAGTGTGTATGCTCTCATGCTCACGATCCCTATAGAGTTTACAGAGTCATGCTCTTTTCAGCCGATGCTAGCAATGAATGTCCAGGTGAGTAAATGTAGAGAGTTCTGAAGAAGGAAAGATTAATTTCCTAGTTCTGAGAAAGAATGTTTCATTTCAGAGTCACAGAAGCTAACGAAATTTGTTAGGTCATGTGGATAGCTATAACAAGGCGGTTTTAATGAGTGTCACAATGTGACAGTTATGAATGAATGAATATTGTGCTTTCATTCTCTGAAGACTAAAGGACCAAATGAAGAGCACAGATCTGAAGGTAAATTGTGTCAGTGCGTATGCATGAATCGCCAGACTGATCGGACCTTCAGTCGTAGGTACAATCGTTTGAGATAACACGTTAGTTGGAAAATTCTTCAGTGTGTACCTAGCCTAAGAAACAGTTAGACAAGACAGTGACATAGGGCAGGAGTGGGGATAGATTATAAAACATTAGCCACAGTGGAAGGTGCACTGAGGTAGCTGTGTATAAACATCTTGCAAGGGGGAGCAGGGGCGACATTTAAAGAAGATGGGTAAGTGGAGCAAAAAGTGTGTTTTGAAGGTAGGAATACAAGCAACATCATAAATGAAACCAACAAGTCATAATAAAACAGCAGATGCAAGAATTAAGGTTGAGAAATAGATAGGGTATGTGCAGACAGTGCACAATGCAGATGGTCACATGAACGTAGCAAAAGAAGGAAAATGGAATGGATTTATCTTGTACGTTTTATTTACCATTGAAAGGCACTGTATAAGACCCAAAGTCTAGTTATAGAAGGCTAAATAGCATGTTAAAACATAAAGAGTACCTCCACCCAAAATATATACTTTGATAATCAGTATGTGTGTGGAGGGGGTAAAGCTGATACAGAGAACCGTGAATTAAGAGTAGCTCCAATCTCTGTGTCAGATGACCCTAAATCAATTCTCATCCTGCCATTGTATAGGCTGAACCAATATTTGTGAGAATATAACCTGTCAATTAGCTAAAATAGTCATGAGGCACATACACTGTTTAATAGAAAGAGCGTCATTTTAAAATCAGCATTATTTTAGGATTTTTCTTGTGATTCTTTCAAATCGGTATACATAGATCAGAATTTAACTTTCTGTATATATATATATATATATATATATATATATATATATATATATATTTATATATATATATATATATTCTTTTTTCATATCTATAGCAAACAGAGCTGGTGTAGATATTGGTCTATTTTGTAAATTTTTCTTTTTAAGACTACAAATAAAACACCTGACAAAACCAAACCTGGTGAGAAGTAGCAGGGGTCACTGGGGGTACCCCGTCATATAAAGAGGCGTGTTCGCCCAGTGATCTATCACACAGCAATAGTGGTGTCACATGCTAACATCCTCTGTATGTATCATGTTGAGTTACAGAAACATTGATGACGTTTGTTTAACGTGACACCTGAGTATTTTGGTAAAACCTTCCCATAACAGAAGAAATATAGGGGTAAATGTGCCCAGTACTGTTGCCCCTAGCAACACACCAGGAAGTAACTTCCATCTCCTGCTTGATAATGCACTGACAGGAGGTTGTTTCTTTGGTTCTGCCGTGGCGCAACCTGTGGTGGGGATAAATGGGGGTGGGGGATGGGGGGGGGAGAAATAGCAGTGCAGAAAATGCAGACAATATACTATGGTGCTAAGTTTTTAGCAGCTGATTAAAGGTTTTTTGCAGTGTTATACGTCTATAGCTCTTCTGCCTTATGTCTATAGCATTGCTGCAATGTATATTGTATGCGGGGTGAGTATGTTTATTGCTACTGCTATTTGGACGAGCCCTGGGGGGTATGCGGAGTGGGGTATGTTTATAGCTTAATGTTTATAGCCCCAAATTTTTATATAGCTCGTGGTGGTTGGGTAAAGTACTTACTCTGTATTTAAGGTAAGATGTTTATAGCTCGTGGTATGGTGTAGTTGGGGACTAAGAGTTGTGTGTTAATTTGTGGTTTATTAGGTGGAGGTGTGGAAATGATTAATGGTATATGTGTGTGGTGGGCTGTGGGAGGAGTGTTCTTCCTTTTGGGGATAGTAAGTGTAGTTGTTTGTAATGTATTTTGTGGGCAGAAATGTTGCTCTTATTGCTCTTATAAGAGCAGTTGGTGAATAATAATTACCCTCCTTTTGGGGGGGTCTAGGCGGCTGTTACGGTGGTGGATGGTGAGATGACAATCGCCGAGACTTTTCTGTAGCTGCGGCCGAGCGGCTACTCACACCGGCATTTGGAGCGCATATGCGTTCCAAATGGCGGTCTTCCGGTTTAGGGCTGGAACGCACGTCTCCTGTGACAAAATCATTGGTGTCAGACTAGGCTATAAAATGTTCTTTTGAGCATGTATTTCAGAGTATTGTTTAAAGCAGAAGTAGTAAACTTGTGGCTCCCCAGAGGCTGTGGAAATACAAGTCATGCTGACTTCCACACCAGCTGCTGAGCCAAAACTTAAATACTTTAGTCTTAAGAAACATTCCTGGTTTTAAAGCATGAGTTGTCTGTAAAATATGGGGGGACATTTATGAATACTGGTGCACAAAAAAGTTCTGTAACCCAGAGAGACCAATCAGGCAGATTCTGTCATTTTCTAGCACAGGATACAGGTTACAGCACCTTTTTCTTGTACACCAATTTTCAGAAATGTCTGTTTAACATGAAAGTGTGGAAGCTAGAGCAGAGCAATCTTCTGAAGTTCTCTAGAGATGTTAGTAAACTAGCAGCATGCAATTTAGTAGAAAAAAAATGTTGGAACTCTGCAAAAGAGGAAATGAGATTAAAGATGAACTAGGTGGAGAAAAGAAAGTTAGGAGGAAGAAAAGATAGGAGGAAGAAAAGTGAGCTGGAGGAAGAAAAGTGAGCTAGGGGGAAGAAAAGGGAGCTAGGGGGAAGAAAAGAGGGCTGGGGGTGGAAGAGCTAGGGAGAATAAAAGAAAGCCAAGGGACAAAAGAGGGCTAGTGGGAGAAAGAGAGTAATGACATATTATGGTTTAGGGCACAGTGTCGGCTAACCTGTGACACTCCAGGTGTTGCGAAACTACAAGTCCCTGCATGCTTTGCCAATATATAGCAGCTTTTTACTGAAAGGGTATGCTGGGACTTGTAGTTTCACAACACCTGGAGTATCACAGGTTAGTCAACACTGGTTTAGGAAATAGTGGTATGCTTTTAGCTGTGTAATAATGCAGATAGGAAGATGTACATGAGGATTATCACTCCCCAATAACTATATTGGCTCTGGACTATTTCCTGATAAGCTAGAGAGCACCTATAACCTGCACACAGGAGTGGCAGCAATTTTGTGGGTAGAATCATTATCCATGACAAGGTAGACTAGAAATTCACCTGAAACCAGTTTCTTATGAATATTTTTTGTCATTACGGCCATAAAGTGCCTTGGTGATGTCAGTGTTCTTAGCAAATTAATAGGTTGCATTCTGATGAATACTGGTTTAGCCCACTGAATAACCTCCTGCTGCTGTTCTGCTGAATCACTATTGATGGAATGATGTTGGGCAAATGTGGAAGTGAGTACGCACTCACCATCAGCAGGGTAGGCAGATAGCTGTAGAGTGTGTACAGAATCACGATCTTTTCAGCAGATGGTTATAAGATATGAAGATTACAGATCTAAAGGTAAACTGTGTACCTGTGTACGTCATAGTTGCCAACATTGGCAACTTGTGTCTCGGGAGGTCTGTGAGGCAGGTGGGTTTGTGGGGGCGGGACTCAAAGAATAGTGTCATTAGCCCCACCCCCCATCACTTTTTTGGTCAATAAAAATAGGAGGTGGGGCCATAATGACGCATACACGGCACCACTAAGCCCCGCCCCCTTCGTTTAATTTGTCAAGACGGCCAGGAATCGGGAGAATTGTCTGCTCTCCTGGGAGTCCTGAAGACTGACCCGAATTTCGGGAGTCTCCCAGACATTCCGGGAGAGTTGGCAAGTATGGTGTACGCATGAATTGGCATGCTCATCAGGACTTTCAATTGTTGGTGAAACAGTCACCAAAAGTGTATCTGAAATAAGGTGGGTACACACTACAGAAAATTTCTCCTGATCAGATATAGTTAATGATTTTACCAACGACTGAAAATAAAAAATTCCAGATCAGCATGCAGATTCCTGTGTACACACTATGCACATTTTACAAAATTTACCCTCAGATCTGTGCTCTTCATCTGTCATAACCATCGGCTGAAAAGATTGTGACTCTGCACACTCCATAGAGATCTATGGACACTGCCGGTCCTGAGTGCGTACACACTGCAGGATTGGGATGAAATCGTTCCATCACTGATCGAGATTTTTAGTCCAGTTTAAAAATTAAATCAAACGATACCATGAGCTTTGGAACAATAATCGTTTATCGTTGGAGCCTACAAACTAATGCAATATCAGGCCAAACGGTCATTTATCATGTAATTGGCCCGATAATCAACCGAAAAACCTGTAGTGGGTACCCAGCTTAAGATCCTGCCTGAACAAGACACAAACTTCAGCCTCATAAATTAGGATGGGATGATAAATTAAAGAAAAATGACAAAACTAAAAAGGGATTGTAGAGTCTTGCTAAGATTAGAATATGGACAATTAATAAAAGCAAGGTACACAAATATTGCAAACTAGTCAATCTTGGCTTCTAATAAAAAGACAACAGGAAAAAAACTTAATGACTTTTTTAAAAAACTTGACTGAAAATTGAACAATATGTATAATTATGATTACACTATTTTTATACTGATATTATACTATTATTTCATATTTGACATTATTATCATTATATTATAATATTAATAAACCATACTTACCTACTTTTGCGAAGTCCTTTCCGGGAGATGAGCATGACTGGAGGGCGGGAGGGGGCGGGGGGTGCGGCCAATTGGTTCATTTTGGCCATATATCGCTTTATATATATATATATATATATATATATATATATATATATATATATATATATATATATATATCATAGTGGCAAAGAGGCCCTGTTGCCACATCTCTCCTGCATAGGGCAGGTGAGGTCCAGGTGAAACTGCAGTTTAAGGCTGTAGACCAGGTAACACAGGTATAGCATTGCACTTGGGTTATGTTACGTACAGGTCTGAGACATGTGTCAAAGTAAATGTAAAAGTATGATTTTTACTTGCATGCTTTGAAGTGTTTATTTCCACAGCTAACAGCAGAGCTGATAGAGGTGTCTGTACTGAATAGGAGTTACAAAGCACCTGAGGAGACTTTCTTTAAAGGCAAAGTGGGAGTGTCGATTGTCAGTCACCCCAAGGCTTTGGATGGAGTCATAACTGTCAGAGACTGTATTGTGCATTTGTGGATTGCAACTGATGTCAGTTAGTGGCCAGCTGGTAGTAAGGGAAACTGCCGTATAGCCAGATGTAGGTTGCCTGGTGTTGCCCTGACAAAAATGTTTGTGTCACTCACCGGACGGTGAGTGCCTCTTGTTTGGGACATGGTTCCCTCTCTCTCTTGCCAGCGCCTGTTCTGCGCCACGGCCGTCTGCCATCTTGACCAAGGATTGCGCATGTGCAGAAACCACGGACTGTTAAAACCTTGCTCATAGTCTCATTGGTCAATCAATCACCTCTCACTACTTAAGGCACCTGTTACCCTATTACCGTTGCCTGTTCTTGGTTCTCATTCCCTTGTGACTCCGAGGTGTTTCCGGTTTCTACTCGTGCTCTCTGTTTGCTGTGGAACATACCTGCGCCTGGACAAGCCTTCTCTCCATATCGTGGTACAACTTGCCAGCTGCAGACCACTCCACGCTACCTAGTAACATACCTGCACCTGGACAAGTCGTCTCTCCATATCAGTGGTACAACTTGCCAGCCGCAGACCACTTCACGCTACCTTGTAACATACCTGCACCCGGACAAGTCTTCTCTCCATAGCAGTGGTACAACTCAGGGGCGGATCTAGAGAATACTGCTACCCGGGGCGATGTAGGGGGGGGATTTAGGCCCCGCCCCCTTTTTGACATCTGTGGTTCCCGGCGGCTGCATACTATGTGCAGGTCCGTTCAGCAGTGACAGGCAGGGACAGTGTGCTGCCCGGATGCTCTGATTGTGTTTAAAACACAATCAGAGTGGCCAGGCAGCACGCTGGCCCTGCCTGTCACTGTTGAATGGACCTGTACATAATGTGCAGCCCGCGGCAGCAAGCCCCTGCTAGGGGGGGCGATCGCCCCGATCGCCCCCCCTGGATCCGCCACTGGTACAACTTGCTAGCCGCAGACCACTCTACGCTACCTGGTAATATACCTGTACCTGGACAAGTCGTCTCTCCATATCAGTGGTACAACTTGCTAGCCGCAGACCACTCTATGCTACCTGGTAATATACCTGCACCTGGACAAGTCGTCTCTCCATATCAGTGGTACAACTTGCTAGCCGCAGACCACTCTACGCTACCTGGTAATATACCTGTACCTGGACAAGTCGTCTCTCCATATTAGTGGTACAACTTGCCAGCTGCAGACCACTCTACGCTACCTTGTAACATACCTGCACCCAGACAAGTCTTCTCTCCATAGCAGTGGTACAACTTGCTAGTCGCAGACCACTCTACGCTACCTGGTAATGTACCTGCACCTGGACAAGTCGTCTCTCCATATCAGTGGTGAGACTTACCGGTCACAGACCGCTCCACGTTATCTAGTATTATACCAGCATCTGCACAAGTCTTTACATTTACCAGTGGGAACATATGTCAGGAGCAGCTTACTCTACTATTTTGCATGGTACCTGTTATTAGGACTAAAGCCTATAGTGCCTCTGAGGTATAGCTGCGAGTCGCTGACTCTCCTGCTGCATTATTGATTGGTCCTTCCATAGACTTTATCCAGTTGTCATATATTGGTCTGCTGTATGCTACCTGTGTGCTAATGCACTTTGGAACTCTTTCCTCCTTTTATTACTGCTCATCAGTCTACCGTGTTACCATTGTTTCCATTGTTCAGAGACTCTGTTTTTATATCATTGACATTCCTTTTCCTATTCAGTTGTACAGTTCCGTATATTCACCACACTTCCCAGAGGGCCGCGACCTGCACAGTGGCAGCCGATAAAACCATACTCCCTTGCGGGAGTTCCTGGAGAAGACCATCCACTGTGTTAGACTCCGCCCCTCTGGTAAAGTGAAATTCCACCTGGTGAATTCTGGGTAAAACTCCTAGTGCCGTGACAATTTGGTGATGTTGTGATGCAACAATAAAGTGCCACATGATTTGCAAAAAGAAGTCGTCTGTGTGACAGATGTCTGCAAAGTCACCAACACTCTCCTGATTTCATAGCTGAACTTCCACTGGCATTAATGTAAGCACAAAAACTGTGCAGCGGGAACTTAATAGAAAGGGTTTCCATGGCTGTGCAGCTCCATGCAAGCCTTTCATCACCAAGACCAATGCCACGCATCGGATGAAATGGTGTAAAGCACAGTGACACTGGACTGTGGAGCAGGTGAAACGTGTTCTGTGGAGTGACGAATCACGCTTCTCTGTTTGGCAGTCAGACGGGCGGGTCTGGGTGTGGCGGATGCCGGGAGAATGTTACCTGCCTGAATGCATTATGCCAACTGTGAAGTTTGGTGGAGGAGGGATAAAGCTATGGGGCTGTTTTTCAGGGTTTGGGCTAGTCCCCTTATCTCCAGTGAAGAGCAATCTTAATGCTTCAACATACCAAGTCATTTTGGACAATACTATGCTTCCAATATGTGGAAACAGTTTGGGGAAGGCCCTTTCCTATTCCAACACGACTGTGCCCCAGTGCACAAAGCAAGGACGGCAAAGACATGTTTTGATGAGTGTCACATTACCAAGGAGGGACAACTGGATCCTGGTAGTTCAGCCGGGATTGGCGTGACTTCCGCTTGCAGGTCGCAGCCCCCTAGGGAAGTTCCCAGCGAACCACAACAGAAGGAGCGTGGAATTAGGTAGAAAGTAGAAAGTAGCCTTGCCACTCGGTAGTGGTGATTAGCAGGGATGTTCTGCAGCGTTGCCACTTGGGAGTGGTAATTAGCAGGGATGTTCTGCAAAGTTGCCACTTGGGCGGCGGTTTGCAGCGATAGAGTAGCGTCGCCACTTGGAAGTGGTTTGCAGGTAACTTCTGCGGCGTAGCCACTTAGAGGAGGTTTTCCCGGAGAGATAGCTGCGTAGGATCTAGGAGGAGCCGGTTTGAAAAGTGGAGATGTTGCCTATAGCAACCAATCAGATTCTAGCTGTCATTTTGTAGAATGTACTAAATAAATGATAACTAGAATCTGATTGGTTTTTCAAACCCACCAAAAAACTCTCAGCTTGATACATTTACCCACAGGTCTTCTCGTGCAATATCAGTGCTTGACCTTATAAAAGCTCTACAGAATGAATGGGCACAAATTCCCACAGAAACACTCCAACATCTTGTGGAAAGCCTTCCAAAAAGGGTGGAAGCTGTTATCGCTGCAAAAGGGGGACCAACTCTATATTAAAGTATAAGTGTATTTGAGTACAATGTCATTACAGTCCCTGGTGTTGTAATGGTCAATTGTCTGAACACTCTTGTCCATATAATAAATATTACATATATATAATATATATATATATATATATATATATATATATATATATATATATATATATACAGAGAGAGAGAGAGAGACAGAGGGAGATTTAATATTTATATTTTATTATGCTACACATTAGACTATTTCATGCCAGTATTGTACAGTATTGGAAGGTGTGTAATAACTACTTTCCATTATCATGCTGATCCTATTAATTCATTTCTACCACTTTTCTTTCCTGCAACCTATCCCTTCTCTCCTTCCACTTCCTTTATCCTTAATAGCAATCACCTAACTTATAATCTCTAACTGCCTTTTTTTCTCAGTCATACTTTGAATTCACTATTCATGCTCTTCTGTAACCTTATCAAGCTATGCTCCTCTATCTTTTCTGTCATCTCCCTCCTTTCTTCTGCTCCCCTTGGTCAACCTTACTACTCTCTCCTCCATCACCCCGTCTCCTTTTCCCCCTATACCTCTCCTGTCATCTCTCCTTTGTCCCGCTTTGCTTCATTCCCCTCTTCCTCATCTTCTCCTCTTTCCTTCTATCACCCCTTCACCACCTCCCCTGAGAGTCCCCTTCACTGCTACCCCCTACTTATCTCCTACTTAATTCCAGTGAACCCTGCCCATCAGTATCCTCTTTTAACGTACACTCCAAATGCCTCTTTCACCGAGCTAACCTACCTGTGGCCATTATATACCATCCCCTCATACCTCTTTCATTTTCTCAATCACTTTTCTTCCTGGCTTCCTCACTTTCTCACATCTGACGTTCCTTCAAACATTTTTGGGGGACTTTAACATCCCAATCAGCAATCCTTCTGACCCCTATGCCTCTAAACTTTTCTCTCTCTCTTCTCCTCCCTCAGTCCTCCCACTGCAGTGGCCAGTGCCTTGATATGGTCTTTTACCTATATACTGCATCCAACTTCAATTAACCTTTCCTTCTCTCTGACCTCCATCTCTTATCTTAGTATCTCCCACCCATCTCGCTTTCCCCCTCCTCTAAGGTTATTCTTACCAGGCACAAGCTGAATGCCATTGATCCTACTACTTTCTTTATTTCCTGGTCTCTGTCTACAATCATGTTTTTACCATTGCACTTGACTCTGTCACCCCAGCTGTCATAATTAATTTTCATCAGTCCCAGCATCAACAAGGCACTGAAAATTTACACACTTTATTCAAAAATGCTCCCATAGTGCATAACGGCTCTCTAAACAGTTCTACTGTAAGCATCTCATTTCCTCCCAATCCTCCAACCCCCATCGCCTCTTGGTCACTTTCAACTTCCTCCTCTCCCCTCCCCCTCTCCCCACTACCCTCTCCACTCACTGCTCTACTCTCGACTTTGCTATCCACTTCACCTCCAAAATTAAGTACATATGTCATGACATCTTCTCCCATGAGTATTTTCTTGACCTCTCTTTTGCCTTTGATACATCCTCTCCTATTGCAAACATGGTTCAATTTTGAAATAACAATGTGTTTATTTTTTTGGGCTAGAAGTTACATGGTTAATTGTCAGTGCAAATATTTTTGTATAAGAGTTTCATTGAGATCCTCCAAAAACGGCATTGGCATATAATTTTGCATTTCAACCCACAGACAAATGAAAAACTAAGACCTATCTAATTTGGCTTTTCTGGATATTAAGGGTAGAGAAAAAGTGCTGAAAGGACAGGGTAATGTAAAGCAGCCTATTTTAAATTTTACCTTTATGCTTCATATATAGAAACATCAATTTTTGGTTTTAGTGAACTTTTAAGTATTGTAGAGTCTGAGAAAATTAAAACAATATTGTTGGCATTTATAGCTTGAGAACTGCAATGTCTAAATTGGGCCATAGACTTTACTATGTAATATATACTTGGTGTCAGTGGTTTATGGTGACTGATCTGTTTTCAACTTTTCTAGTTTGTCCCTAAAAGGATGTTTTGGGGTTTATTGTTAAGTGGCTATGATATTGCTACAAAAATGTTTCCTTGTAAATCACTTGTATTTTAAGCATTTTTTTTGGATTATCTCTACATCAGGCTAACATTTTCTGTTATTGCAGCAATTATAACAGAATCTTCTGCATATAAAAGCAAGACTCTATGGCCTGAGTCATTAAGAGGAATAAAGCATAAAAAAGGAGTAACTTTGCATCTGGGCAAAACCATGTTGCATTGGAGGGGAGGTAAATTTAAAATGTGGAGACATATTTATATTTGGAGTAGGGCATGTCCTAAATCAACCTTAAATTTCAGTGTAAAAATAAAGCTTTCAAGTATTTGTGTGTTACTTGACAAAACAGCCAGCATTTAACTAATAGCTAATAAACTAATTTGCACCCCTTGCATTGTAACATGGTTTGTCCAGGAGCAAAGTTACTCCTTTTTTGTTTTACTCTCCTTAATAACTCAGGCCCTTTGTCTCTCTCACTGTCTTTCTCTCCCTCTCTCTCTCTCTCTACAATTATACAATTGTGGAAGTGGGGGTATATATGGTGGTATGCCATACCGCCATTTCTCCTACTGCCTTTATTGTAAAACTATCAAATTCCATTCACTTACATTCCCATTAAATTTTTCATACTGCCACTTTAAAGATTACACTACCTTCACTTCGAAATTTCCACCTTGACCACTGTAATAAATATATATATATATATATATATATATATTGTGAGAAAGTACAGCATTCACAGAAATCCGATACAGGTATGCTGAACCATTTAACTGTTTATTGGCATCGGTGGTCCCGCCCACACATACAGACAGTGCCTTTATCCTCCACCCAAGCACTACAACAAATCACAGCAAACCAATCACACCCATGTTGAACACCTGTGTGTGTGTGTGTGTGTGTGTGTGTGTGTGTGTGTGCTAAAAGAGGATCCAAGGGAACCTTTAACCCTGTCTGCAGCCTGCTGCTGCAGAATGGCTGTGTTTATAACAGTTCCCTTATATGCCTCTTTGACACATACCCCTCCCCTTAGCGTCGCAACCTTGGTAACGCTGAAACTGTGGAGAGAGCGTCCCCGCCCTGGGGACAGATTATCCCTTATGGGAACTTTGTTGCCCTGCACAACTGCGCTTCTCTAATGGGCCTACCAGATCCATACCAATACGCTCAAATGGGGTCTGCACCACAGGGATGGGAACTAGCGGGGCCCGATAGTCTGGCTTTAGACATGTTCTCTGACATACTGGACACGTCCGGCAAAACCTTTTTATTGCCTCGTACACTCCTGGCCAATAGCACCTGAGTAATATCCGTTCCCGTGTTTTATCTTTCCCCAAGTGGCCCCCACACAGATGTGTATGTGCAGCTTTGAGAACAAGTGATGTATGGATTTGTGGCACTAACAATTGCTCTACAGTTCTACCCTGTACATTAGCAACTCTATACAACAAATCATTCTTTACCATATAATAGGCAATAACTTCTGCAGGCTTGTTAGCCTTCTCTACCCCATTAATCTCAACCACATTCTTATAGACATTAGCTAAGGCAACATCTCCAAGTTGGTCTCGGCCAAAGTCTCTTAGTGGAAACAAGCTAGACAATCCTGCCCAGTCTCAGTCCTCATTGGGAGGAGTAGCCCTTTTACCCGAGGTCTCACCAACAAACGATGCCAGGGTCCGGTTCTGCATTTTCACTTGTGCAGCTCTCCTTTGTCTATGCTCCCACCTCTTAGGAGATGTATTTTCCTGAATTGTTTGATTCAGGTTTCGTAGTAGATCTGGCACTTCCCATTTTCTGTTCCCTCAAGCTCCTCCATCAAGGCTGGACTTTAGGCCGGTGCTTCAATTTCCAACATGTCCGGCTGGATTCGCTCCTGGAGGATCTGCTTGAACAGCAGAAAGTCTCTGGCCAGGATTAAAGGGTATGGCAATTTTGGGGCAACTGCCACTACCACTATTACTGTCTGTCCATTCACAGTAATAAGCAAAAGAGTCCTGTCATATTCCTCAGCAGTACCATGGACACAGAGTACATTCACTCTGGTAATATGGAACTGGCGACCAAGGACAGTTCTACCTGAATCTACCAGAGCCAGCACCAGATGGTGATTCACAAACACAGTCACGCAGAACAAGCGGGACTTCCCGGTAACCGGACTCAATGTACAGCAGCTCGGATTGCTTGGTTGTGTGTGCGCTAGAGAACAATCCATAGGCTCTACTAACATTGGGCACTGAGCCCTCAAATGTCCAGGCTCTTTGCACATGAAGCAGATTGGACTTAATGCAGGTTTGGCTGCCTTTTTATCAAGCAATCTCTCCTCACCAACATCTGGTCCACTGTTCCATATGCCAGATTTTGACTGAGACACAAACTTTGAAGCAAGCAACGGAGGTTTGGGCATTTGCTGTAAGGCGCTGTATCTCTCTACTACAGCAGCCAATTCCTCATATGACTGAGGATCTGCCTGCAGTGCCCAGCTTTGGAGCCCTCGGTCCATACCCCGGATACAATGGTCAATGGCCAGAATTTCAATCATTCTGCCCGCAGTGTTCTTTTCTGGCTGTAACCACTTCTTTAGTGATATACCAAGTTCAGCAAGCTGAGCCCGAACCGGTAAATCTTTGGAGAGTCTCCAGTCATGATATCGTTGGGCTTCCCCTGCTCTGGTGACTCCAACTTTGCTAAGATGGCGGTTTTCAGCCGCTGATAATCGGCAGCCTGGTCCTCATCTAGGTCTATTTAGGATTGCTTTGCTTCTCCTGAAAGACAGGGAGCCATGTATTCCGATCAAGCCCAGGTGGCCACTTGGCTCAGGTGGCGTCATGCTCAAAGGCTATTAGATATGCTTCCACATCATCATCACAAGTTAATTTCTGTAGCATGGCGGTAGCTGGATCCTCTCTATCCCGTCTCCCCTGAGCGATTTCCTCATGGAGAAGTCGGGTATTTTCCTCCTGCACTGCTGCCACATGCGCTAGGGTTCTTAAAATGTCTACCATTCCCACAGGAGTTTGTGCTGAGAAAAGAAACCTAGCTTCTCTCAGCATTCAGGTAAACAATAAAGGTTTCTGGACCACACCCAAAGCACAACTGACCCAATAAACTGTGGTACTACAAATACCAGAAAATAAATTTGTTTTTTGTATGTTTTTAAACCCTCTTTTTTCCAGCTGACATGTGCTTTAAATCCTTCATTGGTAAATAGCAAACAAACAAGAAAAAAATAAAATATTTGTTTTTGGACCACACCCAACTCACAGTTTGAACCTTTAATAAGTGTGGCACTACAATGACCAGCAATGTTTAATTTTTGCTTTCTTTTGCAACCAAACCAGCTGCTAATCAGTTCCTAGTATAAAGGTTTGTCTCTTCACAGCAATACATTTGAAACAAAGCATTACAACAGTTTGATGTTTTATAGTGGTTTTTAACAGACCACTCACCACCCTTGCGTCTGGAGGCTGGGAGGACGGCTGTGTTTTAGCTGTCCTACAGACCCCACTTCTAACACCACATGTGAGAAAGTACAGCATTCACAGGAATCCAACACAGGTATGCTGAACCATTTAACTGTTTATTGGCAGTTGTTAGGATGGTAAAACTGTTCCAATGCTGGTTCAGCAATCATATCAGAAACAGTACACAAAAATCCCCACCACCTACATCTGAAACATTACTTCCCTGTCTGCAAGCCGGCCACTTACTGGCATCGGTGGTCCCACCCACATATACAGATAGTGCCTTTATCCTCGACCCAAGCACTAAAACAAATCACAGCAAACCAATCACACCCATGTGGAACACCTGTGTGTGTGTGTGTGTGTGTGTGTGTGTGCTAAAAGAGGATTCCAGGGAACCTTTAACCCTGTCTGCAGCCAGCCATATACATATATAAAAATATATATATATATATATATATATATATATATATATATATATATATATATATGTACCATTACACAAACATGGACTGCAATGACATTATATTCAACTGGATATTCTTTAATACGGAGTTCGTCCTCCTTTTGCAGCAATAACAGCTTCTAACCTTCTTGAAAGGCTTCCAACAAGGCATTTATGAGGTCAGGCACTGACGCTGGAATAGAAGGCCTGGACATTCCTGTTCATCCCAACGGTGTATGATGGGGTTGAGATCAGGTCTCTGTGCAGGCCAGTCAAGTTCTTCCACAGTTAACTCGTCAAACCCTGTTTTTGTAGTCCTTGCTTTCAGCACTGGGGCACAGTCATGTTGGAATAGAAAAAGGCCTTTCCCAAACTGTTGCCACAAAGTTGGAAGCATAGCATTGTCCAAAATGACTTAGTGTGCTGAAGCATTTAGACTGCCCTTCATTGGAGATAAGGGGCCTAGTCCAAATCCTGAAAAACAGCCCCATACCATTATACCTCCTCTACCAAACTTCACAATTGGCATAGTGCAGTCAGACAGGTCACGTTCTCCCTGCATTCGCCAAACTCAGACTCACCCATCTGACTGCCAAACAGAAAAGCCTAATTCAATTCTCCAGAGAACACCTTTCCACTGCTCCACAGTCCAGTGTTGGTGTGCTTTACACCACTCCATCTGACGCTTGGCATTGGTCTTGGTGATGTGAGGCTTGCTTGCAGCTGCACAGCCATTCCATTATACTCCCGACGCACAGTTTTTGTGCTTACATTAATGTCACTGGATGTTCGGAATTCTTCAGCTATGGAATCAGTAGAGCGCTGATGACTTTTACGCACCATGTGCCTTAGCAGTCATTGACCCCGCTCTGTGATTTTATGTGGTCTTCCGCTTCATGGCTATGTTGCCGTTATTTCAAAACACTTGTACTTTCTAATAATATAATTTACAGTTGAACATGAAATATTCAGCAGGGATGAATGTTCACGAAACGTGAACCTCTGCAATTAACAGGTGTGGCCAAATACTTTTGTCCATATAGTGTGTGTGTGTGTGTGTATATATATATATATATATATATATATTGTGGCAAGATTACCCTTCTGGGGTGAAACACACGCAAACATCTTCTTTCTTTTTACTTTGTTTTAATGTCAGGATGGTAAAATACTTGACAGCATAAATATTCCATACAGTTTCTTGTGACCCTAATCACTAAATAAACAGAGACCAGCTCTCTTAACACTGGCCAGCTTTTCTAGCATCGGTGACTCTGATCAGAGAAAAAAAACATATTTTTATTTCTGACACTCCTTCCACAGTCCTAGTTTGATGGACAGGTGATACTCCCACCTACCCTTTAAAAAGTAGATCTCATCAGCGGCTCTGTTTGCTTTGACTACAGACACACCCTGTCAGCCTGCTGTGGGAAAAGATACTTCCAAACCATATAAGTTAAATCAGACTTTTTACCATAATTTGTCACATTTATGTCTTCCACCTGTTTATCATTAAACTAGGTGCACTGATTTGTTACTCTGCTTACATCCTTTCTATGCAGATTACCAGTTAAATGCCTTCCTTTGTGACAATACACCCATTATATATATATATATATATATATATATATATATATATATATATATATATATATATATATATAAAACCATTTAGTACATTTTAATCCAGGACTTGCTCCCCCAAAGAGGAAGTTATGTCTCATAAAGCTAGTCTGCTAGTCTGTCAACCTGATGCCAAATAGCAGTAAATGGGTTCCCCAAACTGGTAGAATCAGCATTTTTACAGCCCGATGCCTGCCCTGCATCAGCGTTTTTTTTTTTTTTTGGTTCATTGTACCAAGCATAGGAGAATGTATATGCAACTATGTCATACCCGGACCCAATACTGTCACACTTTTTCCAGGCCACGTATTCCTTACCACACCTTAGTAAAATTCACAGTAGGACTCTGGGAAAGATTATGAAGAAGTAAAGAAAATCATTAGCACCTTTCCTGAAATCTGAGTTCTGAAATTCACAATAGAGTGATAATAATCCTAAAACAAAATGTTGTTTTCCTCTCAGCCCTTAATAGACAAATACACAAGGAAAT
Source organism: Mixophyes fleayi (assembly GCF_038048845.1). Lineage (NCBI taxonomy): Eukaryota > Metazoa > Chordata > Amphibia > Anura > Limnodynastidae > Mixophyes > Mixophyes fleayi. The sequence continues at coordinate 195,079,275 of NC_134405.1, forward strand.
TAAAACATAGGGCTAGATTCCTTCTAGTTGATGCCTATTGCAGTGCCTATCTAATGAACTTAAGCAAAGCACATCTCCAAGCACCAATGTACAGAGAAGTATTTCAAGATCATTTAAGATAGGTAATGCAAACATTAATGCTATAATTCAAATCTGTTAGTATACACATTATCAAGAATCAGGTCTGGGTGATTTTCCACATAAAGTTTATCTTCTGAAAGTCTGAAAGTGTAAACACAGACCCTCAAATGTTTATCTGCAGAACATTTATGTCAGGACACTGGAAACTGAATGACAATGCACTGCTATAAAGTATACAGCACACTCTAAAGAGATAAAGAGAGTCATATCTAAAAGTCACCCTTCTAGTACCAACTTCATTATTAATTTGTATTTCTGTTTTGATGCTTCACAACATATATTTATACCATTATTATAATGGTACATAATTTAGATGATAGAGTATGAAAAATGTAATGGGAATGTAAGTGAAGAGAATTTGATAGTTTTACAATGAAGGCACTAAGAGAAGTGGTGGTATGACATCCCACCATATACACTCCCACTTCCACCACTGATTAGCTATAAATAACGCCACAGGATTTACCTATTTAAGAACTGTAATTCAATCTGATGAAGACTACCATCTTCCATTATGTACAGGCAAAAAACTTTAATACATTAGCACATAGGTAGGCACGTACTAGTATCTTAAAACTCAGTCCTAGGGCTAGATTTACTAAGCTGCGGGTTTGAAAAAGTGGGGATGTTGCCTATAGCAACCAACCAGATTCTAGCTGTCATTTTGTAGAAGGTCCTAAATAAATAAAAGCTAGAATCTGATTGGTTGCTATAGGCAACATCCCCACTTTTTCAAACCCGCAGCTTTGTAAATCTAGCCCCTAGTATAAGATATTGGTTTACAAAGTGGAGAAATCTATTTTTCACTACTAAAACAAACATGTTGCATTTCGGATTTTGTCAATAGCTTTTTAATAATATGAATAGAAAAGAAAAATCTAAACTTACCTGCCTAAAATATCCATCAATAGTTTTTTTCAGGCAGCTGATCACTAGAGTTGCTTGAAAAATTTGAACCAATTCAAAATTTTATAGAATTTCACCAGCTCAATAGCCATAAACATGTTCGTGGAACAAAGACCAATTGACCGCATTTCAAATTTAAAGTGTACATTAAATGATTACAGTTCGCCAGAAGCGTTTGACTATTGCGTTCGACGCACACCATTCACGTTCACCATTCATGTTAAAATTGGTGGGTTTAAATATTTTTTACTATTAAACACTATTTAAATAAGATTTTTAAATAATGAAAAAGTATTTTAAAAGTGTTTTAATCTGATTTGTAAACACTGATGTGCTCAAAGGTCAAAATTTGCCACTTGCATTCGAGGTTCCCCATTCACCATGAGAAACAATGAAAATGTAGCAATTTAAGACTGAACACGATTGTGCTGGTTTGCAACTAGGGGAACCAGCTCAAAATTAGCTTTATTTATTTGAAATTGATCAATAATTGAAGAAATTTCTTCTAGTTTTTTACATTTTTGTACCAACTCAACGAAAAAGAAGCCCATGGGTCGACTTACAAACGTCATCACAATTCCTTCTTGGTAGGAGGCAAGTGGGATTTCAGATGGATTGCAATGCAATACTCACTGGTTTTGAAAGTAAATGAATGTTTTGCCTTTAGTGTGGAATAAAGCAAAACATGTGATCAATGCAATGTGATTGATTAGTGACTACCTGCCTCCATCTGACAGCTATATGCAATATTTTTAATGATGCTTAAGTCATTAATTGTTACAAAAATATTTGATTTCTAGCAGTGTTTCCCAGTTGTTTGTCAATTTGGAGCCATCCATAACTTGTTTTGTTTTAGTTCTGGTAAAGAAAAGGAGACCCTGTCACTAATATATGTGCTATGGCCACAAATAACAAGTAAGGTCCAGAGAAAAGAATAGATGGCATCTACAGCAACATCAATCAAACGGGTTGGAAAATAATAGTCTTGTCATCACCTGAGAAGTGAGCTACTACATTAGTACTTATCATCTAAATGTCAGCTCTATTGTTCACATAGATGAGGCATATTTATGTTTTGATGGTTTGGGCAATTAATCAGTGCAGACGTTCCACAATGCCACCCTTTGTTTGGCAGCCAAGCTATCAGCTGTATGTTTTCCTTTGTCCTAATATTTGTCCTGCATTGCTGCCAGCTTATTTGCTCATTTGTCACCAGTTTTGGAGTGATCTAGTAATTTCGCCACTCCCTGTAGTGCAGACATCACTAATTGTGTTATTTTGTCTGCTCACAGACTTTTCAACTTATTGCGTTATATCAGACCATTTATTGTGTGAGGTCTACATAACTTACTGTTACTGTTTTTCAATCCTTGAGATTGTGATTGTTGGTTGCAAAATCTAGTTGCAGTTCTACATCTGCTAAGGACTGTATGCTTATTTTTATATTTTTTTATATATCCCTTCAACCAACTAAGAAAACACTACCATCTGAATAATTGTTGGCAGCACTCCTTCACAAGTATACACAGACAATTGACAATCTACAGCTTCATCTCCAAGTTATATTGCAATTCTGATTGAAACACAAAGATTGGTAACATCAGATGTATTCTGGCAATTATTTTATGGACATGTTCATAAATTAAATTAAATTGTTTTTTAGCAGTATATGCCTTATTAATATACCAATTGGCCATATTGCTTATAATGATATTATATGCAAGGTTTTTATACAAGAGCTCTTGTTATATGTATATTATGTGTGATTTGTGAATAAATATAGTAATCTTATCTTTTATCCACGGATCTTTTGAGTGTTACATTTTTATAAGTTCTTTAGAACTACTTACATCACTAGTGGTTCTTGTGCACTGTCGCAAACTTTGTCAATAAGTTACTATTATGCCTTCTTTCTCTACATTTGAAGCAATTTTTAAATAAGGAAGACCTGTTATATGGACAGGATAAAATAGGATGATTATGTCAGTGTAGAAACAAAAGTGACATTGCAAAATAATGTTAGCATTGATTTACTAAGCAATAGTTAATATTTTACCAAAAGCTGTGAGTTGTTAAACAAATCCATTATAATTATTATTTATTTTCTAACGGTGGGGTATATTATTCTAGTAGCTGAATATAAAAACACATAGCACAAACAGAATAGGTGCCATGGGTATAAGCCTGTTTTGAGTTTTGCGTCAACATTTCTAGTGTGTAGGATCTAAACTAGTCTATGAAATAAACTCCAGTTCACTTAAGGATTGGCGCTAGCAATGCTGGGAAGTCCCATAGCCACTGGGTATCATCATCATCACCATCATCGTCATTTATTTATATAGCGCCACTAATTCCACATCGCTTTACAAAGGATATTTGTCATTCACATCAGTCCCTGCAACATTGGGGCTTACAATCTAAATTCCCTATCACACAAACACATACACACACTAGGCTCAATTATGATAGTAGCCAATTAACCACTAGTATGCTTTTAGAGTGTGGGAGGAAACCGGAGCACCCGGAGGAAACCCATGCAACACACAGGGAGAACATACAAACTCCACACAGATAAGGCCATGGTCAGACTCATGACCCCAGTGCTTTGAGGCAGAAGTGCTAACCACTAAGCTGCCCAGATATAAATTGGAACCACCGGAAATAATGTGTTGGGAGAAATGATGTTGGCATATATAATATCTGGCATGAAATGGTAAAGGGAATGCGAATCATGAAAAGCTCAAACATTATGGGTAATGTGACAAATTGATCTGCAAATCACATAAGTAAATAACTAAATATAAATTTGTTGTGACACTTATCTCATATTATGGTATACACTGTTGTGAAAGATTAGATCATCTCAATTAGTCATAACTGTTCTATAACTGAATAAATAAAGATTCATTAGATGAATGTATATTTTTGTTGCTGTGGTAGTGCAGCTTTAACTTGAATACGGGAAAAAAAAATCTGAAAATGATATTCCACTTAGAAGTGCGCACAAACATTTTTACTGTGCATTAGGCCTCTGTCATAAGAGAGTTAAATATTCCTGCAAGTCCTCTTTCACCCTACTCCCGTACCCCCTTAGCTTAACTTCATATTGCACCAGTACCTCTGCTAGCTAACTGAGATTTTGGATTCAGAGGAACTGGGAGGAGACAGGTCAAGGAACACATGGGAAGTTGGAACAAAACCTGAAGTTCCACCCTACTTGAGAACGTTTTCAAAAACAGACACATGCAGCATGAACCCAGTCAAGTAGCCAAGATATTTACTTATTTCTTTCTAATATGTGTGGTATTTTCTGATTGAAAATCTAGAAAGTAAATGTAGTTAGTTTAGTTAGTCCTGTAAAAACATTGCTATATGCAGTCATCTATATATATATATATATAAAGGAAGAAGTTTGTTGGTGAATATCTTCAACAGCACTCAAAATAAAGCTGCCAAATCTTACATAGTTATGTAGTATTGAAAAAGTAAGCTATGTGAGAACGCGACAATGTGACAGTACAACAAATATTGAAAACATCACTTTTTGGTTATAAACAATTGTTTAACTGCTGGATGGAAACTTCACAACAACACGACATAACGACAACAGAATAAAGCAACAAATCTTATTTTCTAAATAGCATTTTTGGTCTATTTACCAAATAATTGGCTAATATATAAAAACTGCTACACATTACAAATCGGACCCGCACAACGACGGGTGACCCTTCTTGTATAATTTATATAATTTAATCCAGACAGCTAAAAATGTCTTCCCTTTTTTATATCCCTTAAGATTCTTCTCTCATGTATGCCACCTATTGGAGACAATGTGTATTGCAAAAAGAAGCCAGTCAAAATAGATATATTATCTTTATAGACAAACAAAAGTGAGGCAGACAACAGAAGATATAAAAACTGTATTGCAGAGAAACATTTGCAGAGAAACCAAGTGACTGTACATTGCACACTTCAATCTAAATGAAAGAAGAAAAAAGAAAATTGAAATACTATATGCAGAATTGCACAGACTTCTGGTAAATTTTCAAACTCCACAAAAACTGTGTGCTGTGTGCTACACAATTCATGTGAATTTAGATAGTAAAGTGAGATTTTATTAGTAAATCAAATTTATCCAGTAACATAAAACCAAAGCTATGCGATGTGCCTTCTCACAGACAAATGATGAAGTTTGCCAGAAGAAGTGGAAAGGTTTAGGTCATGTCAAGTAAACAATTAGAATAGTCTCTGTGTAATGCCTAAGGCACAAGAGAAAGCGCCTTACTAAGAAGGGGCAAGTAAGACAAGTCATAAATTAGTAGAATTGGCCAAAAGTCAAGATCTATCACTATAAAAGGCCCAGTTTCAGGAAACTGCGGCTCCTGGATAACAATTTTGCCTTGAGGCAATGCAACACACAAAAGTCTACCTTGGTTATAGCATAAACATACTTTGGTCACTCAAACAAGGAAAAAACATAAACAAAATGATACATCTGACCTTTGAAGCCAATTCAACCACAAAGTAAATAAGGGTAAAAACTTTTAAATATCCTTTATATACAAAATGCTAAAATATTAACAATGTAACTGTATTAAATGTGTATTTTATGCTTGTTAAGGGTCCATTTATAAATGTGAAGTGAGTGTTTAAGTTACAATGAATATAGAGCATTGTGATGTGGGAGTTCACAGAGTTTATATGCAAGTTATGGAATGTTGTTGAAATGGTGACTGTGACTTACAAGGATAACAATCAATGTCATATGGACCAAGAAGACGCTGCGCAAAGTTTCCAAAGCAAATATTTACTATGCAATTATTCAGTACATTCAACATTGATATGACTTTAAATGATGCACTTATTAAATATGAGCACATGCTCAGTAAATTATATTTAATGTGTTTAACTATTAATTTAGGAACCAGCACATTTTTTAATTACTGAATTGGATGTTTGAAGATATTTAATATATATGCACCAAAATACATACCATACCACTAGTATATAGTACAGGTTTATATGCCCTTAGTAAACAGTACAGCTACCATGCTCCTAATGCCCCAAATTGCCACCAGTATAAACTGCAGAACCCATATCCTTAACCTTATTTGTGCTGCCATTGAAATGGAAGAGACCATCCAGGTGCAGGGACTTCTAGTAACAAAGGCTGTGATACATAACTAGTAGAAGAGGCAGCCAGAAGAACACTAGTTGTCTAAGACAGACCAGGTAATTAGCAGCTTCTCAGCCTCTGCAACCAGTCTTCTTCATTCCTACAGCAGCATCAACTCAGGGCAAACAGGTTTCAGAGATGGAGAGTGATTGTTGGGGTCCACAGCAATAGGCATCTAGACTGCCTTGTAAATGTGACCAGAGTGACCACTACTTCAACCCCTCCAAAGTCCATAAACAACTCCTATATATATCTTACACATGAAATGTAGATACATAGGCCCTGATTCATCAAGGAACACGTTTCATAAAGGAATTTAGTTGTTTTTTTTTTTAATTATTTGAATGGCGGAGTCTTCTTCCAGTATGGTTTTAACCATTGGGTACTGTGATGACACCCAGGAAGAGACTGTTTATAAGATTTAATGCTAGCCCATGTCCCAATGCTTCTATTATGCACCTTAATGACACAAAACTGGGTGGGTATAAGCAGATGAGTTGGGCTTGATGCTCTTAAAATGTATCTTCATGTAGATGATTTTACGCTTCTATCGTAAGATAGGTGCAACCCAAAATATATATGTAAGTGCGCATTTTGTGCGCAACATATTTAGGTCTTTGCTTTTTATACAAATGTACAAATGAGCCTCTATACCTCTCTAGTCAGGTTTCAGAATTGTCTATATATTTGCACTTATTTAAAAATTGGTGGTTTCTCTGCAAATAAAGGTTATGATCGTTCTTAAAATTAAAATAACAAAATCTAAAATTACTTTCTTGGATCCTTTATTTTTTTTGGGGGGGGGAGTGGGGCCCAACTAGTACTCTTGTTCACAGGACCACTATATTTATAAAATGTAGTGGGCCTGATTGGGCTGCAGGTTTTTGTGCAAAGGTGCAGAGAAGGAAAATACATGGGGCTAGAGGAGCAGACCCTGACTACTTCTAAATATAAGTTACCATTACTTCATGTTTTCAACCTTCTCCTTATCTGTGTTGAGTCTAGCATGCCTCTTCCCTTCCCCTCTTGGAGATGGACTATACAGTTGCACGTTATGGACCTCATTAGAGGTACATGCTTTTAGTGGTCCAAACATACACATAGATAGTGTTGCTGGTGTCATTGTCATCATCATCATCATCATCATCATCATCACTTATTTTTATACCAAGTCTCCAGTACATTCAAAAGATGTCGACAAGTCACATTAGGTTGCATCTCCAGGTGGCGTGCTACACTAACATGCCTTTATTTAATAATATAATGTAAGGGTCCACAAAACGAACATGCGCACCAACCTAGATAAGGACACTTTGGTACACATGCACAGTATGCAATGCCTCAAAATTGTTACATAAGTCCAAATCTAACTGAGGTACTATGTGACCATCACAGGAAGTTTTGGAAGTAATGCAGACTTGGCAGTATACTTTCTATAGTTACCCAGGACACCCTTTTAATTATTCCTGCAGCACTTTTCGATACAGAGTCCACTTACGTGCATTTTAAACCAAATGCATATTGTACTCAGTATGAGTGCCTGATGAATCAGACCTTCAGAGCAATCCTAAAAAATGCATTTGTCTAGTTCTGCTGAATACTAAAAGTAGACTTTTAATCAAG